>NW_006768797.1:867247-998742 GCF_000204055.1 Melampsora larici-populina 98AG31 | reverse complement strand
ATGTTCAGATCTTCCCCACAGCCTCTGAACAGCATGTTTGAAAGAAAATGCACTATACACTGACTAACTTGTACATACAAATATTTTTCTAGAATACCTATAATGATAAGTATATTCAAAAGTTGTTCCATTGAGTCAGTCTATACCCCAAGGTTTCAAGTTATATTCTCATTTTTTGATGAGAATATGAAGCTTTCATGCCATTATATTTGTGGAGAGACGAACACATGCACAAATATTGAATTGTCTGACCTCTCAATGTGCCACACTCAAAAGATTCAGACCTTTTTTCACAATAAAGGATAGACAAATAGTTGGATTTAACAATAAAAGATAGACAAATAGTTGGATTTAACAATAAAAGATAGACAAGTAGTTACATTTCACGATAAAAAATTTACAAGTAGTTGTATTTCATGGTAAAAGCAAGACTACTTGTTATCAACGAAAAAAGTGCATTTGTAGTATTTAGCTATATTTTTAGTATAATTGATGCAAGCAATTTGAAACAGATGACCTATTCAACTAAAATCGCGTTGGTCTGTTTACAATCTGAACCTGGATAAGCAGGACCAAACATGTGATAAGCTTCTGCTACAGTGACATCCTCCTTGCCTTTCATCCACTCTCGCAATGTTTCTTCTTTGTCTAGAGCCCATCTCCGATATTTATAGGCGGTCCTCATTGATGGACCAGTTTCGAAGCGATCACTAAAAAGCTCATGCCATACCACTTTGGCATGGCCTTTCACAAATCCTCTAGGAGCTTTTGAACACCAAACCAACAATTCGGAGAGCTTACAAGCCGTACCAGGGAAGGGTTGGAGGCTTCGTGCCTTCTTCCTGGCTAAAGGTGAACTTTCTATGTCTTCATTGAATTCCTTCTTTCGTTTTGATGTGCCAATAATCTCGACCTCTGGGTCTGAATCTGATTCAATATTAGAAATATTATAAGTAGATGTAGTACTTGCTAAACCATCTCGAGAACGTTCCCAAATTCCCTTCGGCACATCCGGTTGAAGCCATTGACTGATACCATATGATTTTGGTTTGGTTTTGGTTTTGAACGAATCGATTGCAGCGTCAATACCAACACAGCTCTCAAGTGGAAGCCCCATTTTACGAATTAACAACTTGGTTGTCTCGGAGGTATACATCAAGGGGATATTTGCATCGACAATTTGCTAGAATACATATGTATGAGCTTGACTTCCATCATTCAGACCGGCAAGATCACATACCCATTTCAAGGAACCAGGTCTGAGTACCTCCAGTTGAAGATCCCATGAAGGACCTAACTGGTCACGTGCTATTTGGGCTAAGGAGCGACTCTCAATCAATGCATATCGGGGGAAATTCAGAGCTGTAACTGGTATTTCCAAAGCTTCACCATCCTTAAGAGATCCCAACAAATTGTCATGGTTAGTTAATAACATCATGATTAAACCAACTAGCAATAAAAAAACTACCTTTAGCCATACACAAAGGGTCAATTCGTGCGGAGCCACATCATCTTTAGCTGCTTGTGTACGTAATTGAACAGCATTATGATGAGCTACAGCTTCGCGTGGTAGATCCTTGATAGCATGTCGATCAGCTTGAGGATTAATCATACGGTTAACCACACGACGTTGCTCCTGTTCACTTGTAAGATAATTGTTGGAATCCAAAAGCAGATCTCTCGATTGTGATGGAATAGGTGCAGTCAAAGTCATTGAAGACACTTCTTTTGTGTGATGATGGGAGCAGGTTTGACTGGTAGAGCGACAGCACTATATGCAATTCTCAGTTACCTTGAAAATACTCCGGATAAGGGGGAGATTAAACATACCTGTTGACACAATTTGTTGGGACATCGCCTCAAACATTGCTTGCAATGCCCAGAAGCGCGTATACCGTTCACACCACGGCATTCAAGGTGGGGCTCTGATGTGTTTGAAGTGCTTGCTGTAGTACTTTGAGTCACAGTACCAGAATTGGGGTCCAAATCGGAGGGGAGCATATGTGGAAATTGATGAGGAGTTCCTGATTTTTGGTTATATGAATCCACTTCTCGAATCACATCCTCAAGGCGTGGGGTTTGAAAGAAGTGCTCAAACGCAGGATTGGTCTGACACTAAAGTATATCATAACTTTGTCAGAAACTGAAAAGGACCAACTCAAAACTGATGAAGATCACAAAAAATTATTACTCGAAGACCAATAAGATGAGGATGGTTGTCTCGTTTAATGTACACCACAGGGATTCTGTTGTTGTTTGTTGATGCTTTGTAACAGGTTGGACAGCCAAAACCAGTAAGGATTCCAGGTCTTGGGTGGGGAAGCTTTTGCTGAAGGATTGGGTACTTTGAAGATAATATCACATTGTGATGGATGTGGAGTGATGAGATGTAAAGGGAATCTCGAATCAAATCAAGGAACATGAAATGTTCAACATCATTGAGATCCCTCCATTGTGTTGTAACTAATGATCATTACGTATCCAATGAGATATGATGAGGCACTGAAAACGTCAAAAATTAATTGATTAACATGATCAATACCTGCTCAGCAATTCAGCTAAGCAAACATTTGATTCAAACAATTGATTCGGCTAAGCAAACATTTGACATCCCTGTTCAGCAACAATAGTGAATGCTCTTATGAATAAACTTAACAAAGTCCCTTAGTAAATTGGATGCCCCCAATCCAAGTATAACCATCTCAAGTCTTCGTGTAGTCTGATAAAGAAAATCTAATACTTTTTTTCTACATATGCGCAACATCAAACAGAACCAGAGAATAGGTTACAAGCAAAATTTAATCAGATAAGGACATATAAAAAAAAGAGTTCAAATCCATAATCAAGAAAACTGATTTGGCTTATGTCGATTTAATTGTTATAAGAAAGTACTGTAAACATCTTTAGATTTACCACTTTTGATAGATAATGATCAAGTGAATCCTGTGGGGTTTTTTTCTACACAAGATATAGATATATTTGAAGTACATTCCGACTGAGACCATACTGTAAGGTTCAAGAGAGTGAACCTTAACTGGGTTCGTAGGGACAGCTTGACAGCGAGGAGTCACCTATAAAACTTCTCTATATAAATTCCAAACTGACTCCGAGTAGGAGAGTCTCCTCAACATCAGCATCCACACCATAACACACACATAAGAGAGAAACAACAAGAGAACTAGAATGATATCTTACCTGACTCCGAGTAGGAGAGTCTCCTAAGGAGAAGAGCCTCTCTGGAGTCAGGGCGAATAAGATGACTACACTACTATCTAAACCCATACACCTCTGTACACATGTATCCTGTAAGGGCATACCCTTACACATACATTGATAATCTGAGTGGTTGAACATGAACGAGAAAAAGATAGGATTGATCAAATTAGACCACACAATGATAGTGTGAGTTGTGGAGCATGAAAAAGTTTTGATCAAAGGGGTCAATGTCATAATTTTTTAACTCAGACCGCACAGTGATGGGCAGGGAACAGCCAAACCAACTCGCAAAAACACCCCTCTTATAAAGCCTTCCAGGGTTGAAAGATTACCCGACTGAAACAGTAGTACCCACTTTGTGGCTTGGCTTTTTGGTCACTGCATGTTTTTGGTGGCTTGGGCTTTTGGCCACTGGATGCTTTTGGAACTCCCAGTTCGATTGCACCCCATTTACATACATATTTAACTCGTTTGGCGCAAAATAATTGAACTTCAATGGTTGTTCTGATACTGGGGGCTCGGGAGTTCGCTTTGCCCAGCTGTAGTGACTCGGGGCTCCGGTGCTTAGTCTCTCGTAGTCTCTTGTCTCCCGTGAAGACTGATACGCCTACGCTCCCAAACAAACCATCTTCGGTCTTACAAACTTTCAGGCCACAAAGCTCATTCCATCACACTCACTTCATCTGATTCTCAACCAAATCATGTAAACTCAGTCACTGGGTTTTTAAAAAAACTCCAAAAGATTCGAATTCAATCTTCATTGCACCTTTCATAGTCTGTGACCTCCCCATGTGGATTTTGGTCTGTTTGTGTCCGGCACAAAGTACTTTCAAGAAAGCCTTCCACAGAACCAAGGCAGATCAGAATTTGGCTGTTAAGGCACTTACTTGGAAGTTGTCCAAATTGAACAATCTTGAAGGAAACCCAAATCAATTTCGTTGACTTGCTACTCACCAAATACTTTGATTAGCGTCCCTTGATGAGTGTGATAGACATTTAAAACAAAAATCATATATCTGTCATCTGACACCAGCGAAGCTTATGTGACGCATCGATCCAGCACCTATAGGTGAAAGCTGCTTAATACATCTCAGGGCGCGTTCACTTAAGGAATTTCTGACCAGAAATCACATTCTGTAAAATTTTTAATGCAAAAATGAAACATACACCACCAAATAGACACTTTAAATTTTGCAGAATGCGATTTCTCACCAGAAATTGCTTAAGTGAACGCGCCCTCAGTGTTGCTATCATGATATTCAGATCGATCCAGATTGAGATGCTCAGGTTCACACTTTGTAGCTGGAGTCATGCTCTATGATGATGGTTGAATGCCCAAGTAGAATTTCTTTTCATATTGAAGACAACCTGAAATCTCTAACCTAACAAAGTCCCTCTCGGGGAGGGCAAGCGAGCTTGCAAGAGAGGGACTTATGGGTTATCCATAAGATTTGGTGTGTGAAGCAAGAAACTTTTGGCTGGGGAGTTTTATAACTTTTTACCCTACAAATGAACAGTCTTTGCACCAAAGGAAGGTCCTGTGCACCTGCTGGCCCTGATTATGATGCAATTACAGCGAAGCAATGGCACAGCCAACATAGATGCCTCAGATTGAAAAATTCAAGGTATCATCAGGTATCTTTTTGCGCAAAAAGATACCTTGGATCAACCCCTCAAACAAGATCTGTCCAAAGGTTTATATCTGATGATGCCTTGTATGTTTCAATCCAAGGCATCTATGCTGGCTGTGTGGAAGGCTGAAGCTGGCAAAAAAAAATCAAAATACCCAAGAAAGCTGCCCAACAAATCTTTCTGTAGTGCTTCCAGGGAGAGATTTCAAAGAAGCAGTAGGTGTAGGTTGAGTGGGCGCACAAAACCTTTCTTTGGTCTGAAGGCTGTGCATTTGTATGGTAAAAAGTTATGTCGGGTTGAAAAACTCCATAGCCAAAAGTTTCTTGCTCACACACCAAATTTTGTGGATAACTCAAAGTCCCTCTCTCTTGCAGGTGTGCTTGCCAAGAGTGACTTTGTTAGGTTGGCTGAAATCTGGGAGAAGAAAACAGAATTCAACAACCCAGAACCGACTGGGTGAATCTGAGATGGACCTGGTCTGACCAGCATTCCTGGGCCAGTCCGCGCTGGTAGACCTAACTTAATGAGATCGCTTGAAAACCCCCAAAAATTGAAAAGGTCAATCATGTGGAATATGCTTCCACATTCAATTGATTACTGAAAGCATATTCATTATTCATTCAACAAGGTTTCAATCAATGTCATCAAAACACCCTTGACACTCTCCATGCCCTACTTTGGCTCCCACTTCTCCTACCACAATCATATCAGAGTCTGGAGAGAAATCAAGATCCATGTCTTCCCATCTCATGAAATCTACAAACACTTCAAAAACAGCCAAAGTGAGCAAAAACCAGAAATCATGGGTCTGGAACTTGAAGTATTTCAAAACTCAGAAGAACAAGGGCATAGCTAAATTTGTCTGCCAGGTGGCTCGACCTCCTGGTTCCAATGGTATCTGTGGTACTGCAATGAGCTGTGACCCAATTCAGAGCACAAAGTCAGTATCTCAACACCTTGAACATTATCACAAAATTTTGCTTTCCGCTGAACCCCAATGAGTCACAATCAAATCATTCATGCAAACTGGGACAATCACATTTTTCTTTTCATCCTGCTATGTCCTGTAAATGGCTAAGAAGACCTGTTAAATCAGTGATATCAGTGAGCACTTGTCTCTCCATCTCTAAGCTATGCAGACCTTTGCCTAACCTAAAAGTGTGGGAGGTAAAAGTAATAAAAAGAAACAAAAAGTATAAAAGCTTCCAGAAGCTAATGATGCAATCTCTATTGGAAGCTCTAACATATTGTATGTCAACATCAGTAAGGATCTATTTGTAGGGTAACGTTAAGAAACAACTTACTATCTTTCCATAAAGATGGGAAAGAGAGTAGGCACACAAGCAAGTATAACACCATATACTAATTGAAAGTTGAAGACAAATACACAATGGTAATGATGTTTGTCAAGAATATTAGGAAAAAAAACTGCTCTCAAAGTAATAATTCTAAATAAGGAAAGAAATCCAACACACATGACACTAAATCTAACAATTCTTGAAATGGAACAATACCAACATGTCAGCTATATGTGACAGGCTTGATTTTATCTCAACATGTTCCCAAACTTGTTCATTTTTTTCTTCCCTTTCTCTTGACTTGTATCTTAGCTTCCCAAGCTATCTGAAGAATTTCTCAAGTCTCAACTTGTCAAACTGATCACTAACTGTGAAACGCCGGCCTCTGTTGCGGATTTTGAATAGTTTAAAGACCTCCTCAAGATCTGTAATCCAAAAATTTCTCCCGTTCTTGTTGGTTTGGATAATGTGTTGGAGGGTGTTAGAACTCAATTTTGTGTAAGTTGTAACCTTCTCAAGGATTTATTGGACCAATTGATTGCTATCAATATCACATACAATTAATGGCCTTCATCAAACATTGTTCATACTGAAAATCACTGCTCACTGGATTGATGATAAATTTGAAATTTGAGAGGTGATTTTAGCTATGCAGGAGATTGAAGGGTCAAAGATGGATGTCAACCTTTCAAGAGATTTTACTGATTGTCTTCATAACTTTAACATCAATCAGAAATTCTATCATGTTACTGCTGACAATGCATCAACAAACAGAGGTACTGGAGATTTCTAGTCCAAGACTGGGTACATTCTACAATGAAGGTGGAGCAAGAGTAGATAAGGATGGTGCCATTGTAAGGATATCAAATGTTGGTGATAGTGATTAAACGGAAGAAGATGGTTTGGAAGGGACAAATTGAAATGTGTTCAGATGGTATTTTCATAGATACTAGGGCATAGGCGGGCCCGCCCGCTGAAGCTGACTGAGAATAGTTCAGCTTAAAGAATGTATACTACAACTTAACATTGGCTTCTGAAATGTTCAACCTGTGCAGCTCCTTTTAAGTTTTGATTGATCTAATGTACACTAATCCACATAACATATTGATGAAATACAACAAAAGAATAAGAGAAAGAATAAGGACCTGTACAACCAAACCTACTTGATCATGTATTTCAAAAGTCACTAATCACAGATATATCTTATGATGAAGTATTTGTATTTACAAAAATGTAGCCTTCCTTCTTAGAAGAGCCGAGGACCACCTAAATTTTAGGCTTCTTTAAAGGTGTTTACTGGCTAAACTTACCTTCATACTTCATTTTATGTTACATAAGTGGGAAACTATTCAAGAGCAGTGACCATCAAAAAACCATGCGTGAGTGACATATCAGCATGTCTTGAAAGAAGGATACCATTAGAGATAATGGGACCTACCCTGCATCTTTTTACCTTGATGTCTGTTTAAGAACCTTGTTATATTCAACAACATTTATATACATCCCACAACCCATAATAATCATATCTGAACCACATTCCAAAACAACTTGATGATGAGGATTATAATGCTGGCCCAACGTATCACCCATTACATTTAGTCTAACACCAGGACACAAAACCAGCTGATCTTCTTCTTCATTGGATTCAAATCTTCTCTGAGAAATAGATCCTATCCCGAATTCAGTATATTGTTGTGTGATCTTAATTCTTTCCATTGTATATCAATTTTTAGCCAAGGTACCCTTAGGTTGCATTTTGGCTGATGTTAATGATGTTCAACCTTTGGGAATTCCTACTTTGACTAAAGTTGTGGTGACTGGCTCTCCTGGTATTGTGTGTGCATTGATGATATGAGAAATTGGCTATCCTATAAACACCTTAAAAATATTAAAGCTTGAAGGAAGTTCCTATCTGTGTATTGAAATCAAAAATTCAAAATCCATTGAGCAGTCAGAATAAAAGTCTAAGCAAAGGAACTACCTGAAGTTGAAGGAAAAAGGTACTTCATTTACCAATATCTGCAAATGTATGATACTCAAAAATTAAGAAATTATGCTTCTTACTCAACTCAATCAATTGATCAATCAAATCTTGATTGAAATCCATAATGATATCAATATGAACCTAAAAAGCAACAAACAATTGATGAATTCTATTACAATTTTTGATTATAAGCTCACTCTGAGCGTGCAGATATGAGGATTAATCAAATTCGGTATCCTAAGGAAAGCCACTTTGCTCCTTACATTGAATCATACACATAGATTACTTTGCTTCTCATACCTCAAATTCAAGAGTTGTTTTGAGATTGTATTAGAGTGATTTGATCCCCTAATCAAACATGGTTTCATGGATTACTATGTGACGATATTGTAATCCAGATGTTGTAATCCTACTCCATCTCCCTTTTATCTTCAAACCAAAAGAAGCAAAAATTGATTAGCTTTTGGACAAACAGTTAGAAGTGACTGATTATACTTTACCTTACATTTTGATTTCTAGACTCACTTCTTCTCCAAAACCTTCCTCCACTAAGGCTACGACCACCCATCCCAATTTACTTCATTTTCATCGTGTTCTTTCAGTAGGAGCTACTCCAACTTTTCTACCTCTTAAAACATGTTTAGTTTTGATTTCAGAACTTTGACTTTATTGTTCTTGTTATTCTACTTCTCTTTGAATTGACTTTTTCTACTGCTGGAAGTGTTATAGTCAAATCAATCAAAGTACCAACTCTTGATAATTCTTTCTGTAAAAAAATCAATCAATCGATCAATCAAAATCGATCAATCAGATATTTGAATCTTCAATCAAGGGAATTTTTCAAATAAATCAACTTGATTAATCGAGGTCTAACAGCTGAACGTTTTTGAGCTTGAGCCTTAACGCTTTCATCATGATCAAGTTGATGATCACTGTGTTGTTTTCATCGTTGATTGAGAATAATTCAAAGAAAGATTGTTGATTTCATGACCCACGGTGCCAATTTCTTTATGTCGATCAATTAAAAGTGCTTGAGCAGGATCAGTTAAAACGAAAAATAAATATCTGCTTCATCTTGATCAACTCCGTCAACGGCCTTATTGATGAACTGATGATTTGATAATGTTTTGTTTTGAATCGATCTAACTGACTTGCCAATTCATTGATCTGATATTTCAAATCCAAATAAAATAAAAAAGGCAGATATTGATTGGATAATTCAATACAAAAAGAGAGAGTGACTTCGCGAGATTGAACTAAACTCACTTAAGGTTCGGCATTTTGTAATTTTTTTTCAAAAATTTTTAGATTTATTATGTTTGAGTGTAAGTGCTCCAGCGAATTCAGATGAATGGATATCTTTTCTTAAAGAAGTTCCTATACTTCCCTCCAATACTTTTCTGCTTCATGGTTGAATCAAATTTGGATGGGGAGGGGTTGTTGTTTGCATTGATGGCGTAGCAGAAGTAGGTGGAAGTGAGCTCGATAGACCTAAGATTGAGGCTGAAGGGTCTATTCTACTACAATTAGTTGGGGTGGGTTTGAGCTCATGTGATGGTGTTGTTTGTGGTGATCAAAGGTTTATGTGGGCTAGTATGATTGTGGCAGCGGTTCTTGACACAATTGACTGAGAATGATCTTGTGATAGTTTTTTTTGATTGATTGGGCGTAGATTGCAATCAATTGGGTATTGTGGTAGTTGTCTTTGTCCGAGAATCGGTGAAGCTGAGAGGTGGGTACATTCATGTCGTAGAAAAGCAGATATTATGATTCGAGTTGCTTTGGCTGCATTACACAATCAAAAGCAAACAATGCGCTTAGAAGCTGCCGGGCGAATGACGATAAAATGGTTTTTTGAAAAGCATTCATTGCTTTCGGATGAAAGATGACTCTTCGCTTAAATTCCAGCACAGCTTATGATATAGAATGCTGGAGAAAGGTCGAGGTAAGCGCAAGAAGCCCAGGACAAAATGCAGATCAAAGGAAGCTTTTGAAAAAGTAAAAGTCCACATTATGGAAATCTGGATGGTATAAATAGAGGGGGCAAGAAGGAGAAATGTTTAGGCATCGTTCAAAGCTACCCATGGCTACACTTAGGTGAGTCGTAAGTGGGAAGCGGAGAGATCCCGGTCCTCACCCACCCAAATGGCTGAAACACTGTTGTTGTGACAGGGTTCTGAGAATCCGGGGGGGGTGAATCCGGATTTAAGAATATTAATTGGTTGACTATTTTGCTGCTGAAGAGAGGAACAAATGAAAACAAAAACCCACCTTATATGGACGGAAAATGCCTGTGGATATTGTTTGTCTTCCTGGGTCAATGCCTTCAATACACAGAAAACCAAGTTGCATAAAAAAGAACCTTCACTTGTGTCAGTCTGGTGTACAATGATGAGAAAAAGGGCTGATGAACATGCTCAGACATATCATATAGTGGAGACCAAGGCTTGCTACTTGATAATACAGGGTTTCTTGTCAAAACATGGGGTTAATGTTGCTTACCAAAAGACTTTGGGGGTGTTGGTTTGTCAACTGTAAGGAGCTTCTTGCAGTTTCTTGCGGATCAAGAAACTTCTAGAATATTGATAAATTAATCCATCACTGTCATTACATATTTAAACATACCATAAAATAATATACCAAAATGATAACCTACATCCCTTATGATCTAGTTTCAAAATTGCAGTCTAAATATGCAATCATTAAAACCAATGCCAGGTAAAAAACAAAAAACCTTATTTGCAATTAATGTAAGATAACATATTTCACAAGAGGTGATATGTGGCACCAGCCCCCACTCACGCTCACACCCGGTGCCACAAAGCCACAAGGCGCCCTGGAGGGGCACATGGCAAGGGCCAGGGCTTAGGCCACACCGTGGCCCACACACCGACCCCTTCATGGCCTTCAATGGGCATGGAAGTCAGTCAAAGTCCCCCTAAAGATGGTCTTAAGCAGGGAATCACGACCAAAAAAGCAGATCTGAGGTTCTTTGGATGGAAGGCCACATTGGGCCACACCATGCTAGGCCATGGCCCTGGCCACGCCCTGGGCCCCAAAAAAGCTGCCGGGTGTGAGCGTGAGCCCCCACCCATTATTTTTCCAAATTCAGAACATAACTATTAGTTATGATTAGAATAAACTAATTAACAAGACAACTAAGCCCTGACCAGGCATAAAAATATTGAAGTATGTACCAGCCCCAGCATAAATCAGGAACTGGTTCAAGAAATACCCAACAAAAAAACATTGCAACATTTGATTAGCTAAACAATCTGATAATATCTATGTGCAACTTTGACCTTCAAATCACAAACCACCTTGCACTTGTAGCTTTGTCTCTTGACAAGATCCAGAGTACAAGTCAAGATATGAGTACATTCTTTATTTCCCTCTTTTTTGATACCTCAAAACCTATTTTCAATCTCACAAACCGATGCCAGACTGCAAGATATTTTGGAAGAATACCAACCCATTGTGGCCTACATGGTGTAGTGGTGTAGGACACCAAGAGCATACAGGTGACACAAAATCAGATGTCTTGCACTGACATAACCATCATTCCTGGTGTATAAAATCTGTGAGATTGGTTTGCAACAGCATCTTTTTGCATTTGCATGTAACACCTCTCACTTGGAACTTCCCACACTTCAACTTTTTGGATCAGACTGGATCCAACCTGACAACTATCCAAATATTCATCACAAAAAATTCATCATTCATGATCATACAGGCCAAAACTGGTTGTGGAACAGTGTCAGGTTGTTTGGCACAATGAACAATCCCTCTGGATTGGTTGTTCCAATGTCAACAAAGTCCCCAGAAAGTTCAAAGATTCTTCAACATAGAGGTCTTACAGGCTATGGCTTCAATTTTCCACAAAAGAAAGTTGGTTTTCTGAACATATGAATCTCAAAATTTCCAAAAACAAACATGAGATTTGACCTAGATAAGTATCAGGAGTGTATTGAACCTTAGCCCCATACACTTTCATGAACAGTCAAAATCAAATTTTCTGTCTTGATTGCAGTGGCACAACACAGGTCACTCATAAGTAAATACATCAAGTCATCATGGTTTTTGATGCCAAATCATTTATTGTTCCAAAGCCTGATTTGCACATATCTTGTCCAAAAAATCAACGCAGGTCCGTGAGGTATAAGAGCCAAATCTTAGTTTATACGTACTCTCAAAAGCTAGGGGTGAAAAACATATGAAACTGGAAATGTTTGAAAAATTGGGTTTTTTTCCAGTATGAAAAAAGGCATCAGTGGTTTAAAGTAAAAGATAACCCACCATACTAATTAACTGGGCTTTGCCAGGGTCCTAGACGCTTGGATCGACTAGGGTTCAGATGAGGTTTAAATGGACCATAACGGAAGGCTTTATGTAGTTAGCTTCTTGGCCTGATAGAAGTTAGAACACCAATTTGTTCGACTTTTGCAAGCTAGATGTTGTTCAAGATTGGCCAAGCTACTTAAAATTGACAGTACTGACTATCTCATGAAGGGAAGTTTTTGTAACATCTGGATACGTACAAGGCGTGACAATAACTGCCTCGAAGCTTGGGTAGATTTGTTGTAAAGGTTATCACTCCTGAAGCTTCAAAAGGGGCCAAAGACGTTGATCGAGGTACAGATTTGATGAATTATCTCGAATTTGGATTGATTCATATTAAAAGGGTTCATCTGGAAAAAGATGTGAAGATTGTTCCGTTTTCTGATTCTGATAAAGGGTGAGAAGATGTGATTTGGTTTGATTGATGAACTTTATACGAATCTGATTTTGTTGAACCCCTATGGTAGAAAGAATTGATGATCGGTTGTGATGATGATTTTGGGTGAAGGTAATGCAAGCAAGCTGAAACCGATTTGGAAGAAGAAGCAGTATGTATGTAGTATGTATCATGTATGTATGTGAGATAGAAATGCTTAAATTGATGATGAGATGTTTGATGGTTTGTAAGCTGTGGTGGTAAATTCCTGCCAAACTTACATAACATTTCTTTTAGTTTACTAATCAATTTCTTCTGTTAACTTCTTGAGTAATATTAGTTTTGAATAATTGATTGGCTTTAACTTCACACTCATCATCATCCCATCAAGAACATCATCAACCACTTCTAATTGAATCAGATATCAGTTTCACTAGATATCCTACCCCAAACCTCAATCAACTCCATGTCGGGTCCTCAAAACCTATTCTCATCACACAAAACCGATGATAGTTTAAATACTTATAATTCATTACTTCATGAAGCAGATGCTTATATCTCATTCTTTAAGAAACGTTGCGAAATTGAAGATGAATTTCAATCTCAACTATCTAAGCTAGCATTACGTCAAGTTGATTTAGATCGAAAGTTAACAGGTGAATTACATGAATTAGGTTCAACTTCGGCTCATTTAGCTTGGCAAGAGATCACCACGAGTGTTTTACAAGAAGCTCAACTAAGAAAGAATTGGATTAAAAAGATACGAGAGAATGTGATTGATCCATTGGAAAAGTTTAGATCGATTAAAGATCGAACGCTTAATCGGATTCGAGATGATTTAAGAAATAGTATAAACGATCATAAAGAATATTTGGCTACCGTTCATCGACTTAAAAAACAATACGATCGAAAATGTGAAGAAGTTAATCAATATCATTCAATGATAGAAGCGGTTGAGTTTAGGGATAAGTTGGTAGAAGAACGTCAAACTGATTGGGAACATATCTCTAATTCTACCTCAGTTTCACCATCTCATCCAAATGACTCTCACGGGATTCCAAATCTAAATCAATCTAATCATTCTGCTCGAAGATCTACAGATCATAATCAACTCGGACACAGTGGACACCACGGCGTGAATCCTAGTTCATCTAATCAAGGTACTTCCAGACCATCATTCATCATCTCGGGTGCTACTTCTATCGCTCTTAGGGATACTGCCATTCCTGTTCCTGCAAATCCTTTACAAGCCAAAGGAAATGACGTTTTACATGCTTTACGTAACAATACCAACAATCTGATCCAGAGACTGAATTCTAGAAAAGATAACAAGACGAGCAATGGCAATAACACCAACTCTGGACCGGATGATGGAACTATCAGACCTTCTGCGCTTAGAGGAGTTAAGCTCAAACGTGAAGCTGAAGACGCAGATCGTGATTATCGTAAAGGTGTCTTTCATCTTGAGACGTTACGATTAAGGAAAGAACAAGTGATCAGAGGTGCTCGAAGAGCCACTGAAGATATGGTCTTTGAAGCATCAGGAGAAGCCAAAGATACGTTTGCCTATTATATTGATGAAACCCGTATGGCTGCCGTCTCAAGAATCTCAGTTGAGTTTGATGGTTTCTTTTTGGGATTTCATTTAAGCTTGACTAACTTCAAGTTTGTGATCTTTCTTCATTATAGATTTGTGATCATGCTCAATACTTGGTAGATAAGATCAGTCCAGAAGAAGATGCTCATGTATTTTCAAGTCTCCAACACGAAGAATTCAGTGAACCTAAAGTTTTATATGAAAATGCTTTTACAGGTCCATGTCAGAGTTTATTGTTTGGAGTGGCTATCAATGATTACTATGCTAGTCATCCAGGTAAAGGATGGGTACCATTGCTGGTCCGGATCTGTATAGACGAAATCGAACACAGAGGGATCAAGTTGGAAGGGATTTATCGAGTCTCGGGTAAAATGCAAAATGTCACCCAACTAGTGCATGAAATTGAAAAGTAAGTCTTTTGTTTCAATCAAAAGCGGTGTTTTTTTTGAAATCTTGACTGATCCTCATTTTTGCACAGAGATGAAGACGCTTTCAGATTTGATCCTGAACGACATGATCCATATACCATTGCAGGAGTATTAAAACTTTATCTAAGACAATTACCTACACCACTCTTTAACTTTCCACTTCAAGAAAGAGTAATCTTTTCCAAGAATTTAGAAGAACATCTGCAAAACGGATTTAGTGTACTTTCTAAAAAGATTCGAAAACTTCCACCTGCTCATCAAGCTACATTGAAATTAGTTTGTGAACATCTTTTTAGAGTTTCTCAACATTCAGATGAGAATAAGATGACTTCTAGTAATCTTGGATTAGTTTTTGCACCTGCTATCTTTTCCGAAGAGACTGGTACACAATTACCACCTCAAGCTTGGAAGGTGAGCGTTTGGATTACGAATTCTCTGATGGGATGGGATCTGATGAGCAAAGAGTTTGACGGTTTTGATTTGCTTGATGACAGGACTCGGTCATGGAAGTTCTCATAGATCATCATGAACACTTATTTGAAGATATACCATTTGCAGAATCGACTGGAGCTTCCGGTATAAGGTCTCAACGCGCTTCATTCATAACTCATCCACCTTCGCCATCTACTCGAAAATCACTCGAAGCAGAACAATATGAAAGCTACTCCCGAGCGGTCTCACCTAACAGACCGATTGATACAAACACTCAATTTCTACCTGCTGCATCTCATTTTGTGGATGGATATCGGATGGGTAACTCGTCCAGCTTTGTGGATGAAGTTGAACAACTCGAAAACAAGACGACGAGTGCGATGAATCCATTAGGTCTTCAAGCCTTTCAATCACCTCGTCTTTCACCCTCTCATCCTTTATCACCTCCATGCCATCTCTCACTCTTACAACGTCATACGAGTTGTAAGACTCCTAAGCGAACGTTTTCGTTACGTAAGAAACGGAGTCCACCCGATCAAAGTGTTCATCATTCGTCGGGAATGTCTGGACCGGTTCCTTCAAGACAATCATTAGATTCTTATCATTCATCAAGTCTTGAACGAATTGTGACTGAACCGATTTCGAATTCTAATTTGAATCAATCGAACCGACCCATTGAAGATTATTCAAACTTGAATCCTAAAGAACAAATCATTCAACAAGTTTCAACTGAACGAATTTGTCCTTCTGATTTACTTGATCAAGGTTCTTCGATTCCTTCAAGTTGGGTATCTGTTTCACATGATCAATTTCCACAAGTTCATCAAGTTCCAAGTGGAGTGACTGAAGATCTTATGACTGAGAATGTTGGAAATCCATCTACTAGTGGTAGTGTAGTAGTAGGAGGTATGAGTAGAGGTTTAGAAGAATTGAAAAGACTTAAAAGTTTAAGAAGGTCAACTAAAGTATTAGGAACGATTGATGCAGGGAAATTAAAGGATGAATTAGATGAAGCTGAGCTTTCGGTTAGAAGAAATGATGATGAGGATAGAACGGATAGAGATGAATCAGTTGAAGTACTTTTAGGTGATCTGGATGATGAATCTGTTAAAAAAGAATGAAAAAAAACAAAGAATAAATTCGTGAAGGAAAGTTTGACGAGGGTTTTCTTTTTTTTTGATTTATCATTTTTTTTGAAATGTTTGTTTTATACACGGGTTTTTTTGTTTGGTTTAAGCACGATCATTTAAGGTTTTGGTTTAAGAAGAAGAAGAAGAAGAAGAATTTTGAATTTGTTTGTTTTATTTGCTTTTTTTTCATTTTAAATACACACACACACACATATATCATATATAATATGTAATCTTACCTTTGTTTTTTTTTCTTTGATTATTTATTTATGTACTTTTTTTTGTTTTTTTTTAATAATTGATTGAATGTTTTTTTTTATTATCATGAAGATTTGGTTTTACTGATTTAGGAAGAATAGAAGATTGATTCTAATTTTTTTTTTCTTACCATAACATGATTCATTATACATACTTTCCTTTTTTCTTTCTTTTAGGAGATGGGTTTTTGTTTACATAAGGTTTTTTTTGTTTGTTGAGGAAGAAAACAGGGTTTCTTATAGGAATATAATAGATGTATGTAGAGAAATACAAGGTGTTTTTTGATTTTGATTTTTTTTTGAAAAAAGAAGTGATGTAAAGTTGAAATGGTTGTATTTGAATGATTTTTGTGAAAATGATGAAGGTCATGTGATGATAATTATATAAGTAAAAGTTCAAATTGGAGACTTTGCTGGTGACAGTGTTGAATGAGATCCGATTTTCTCCGAGAATGAGGAAATGAAGAATATGGATTTAGAGAATATAAAGTATGGGATTTGACAGGTATATGGTCTGATCACTTTTGAATGATTACACTGTGAACTGGTTACTGAACCCAATCTGAGTCTCGACACTCAATGAATCACCATTCATCAAATAGTAATAGTAGGATTCCAATTCCATCCTCAATCCATCATCAATCCAAATCAAACACAACTACAACTTCACTTCATTCTCATTCTCAATCTCCTCCTCAATCTCCAACTCATCATCAGATTCCTATCATCATGACCTCTCAAAATCGTCATCCAAATCGTAATCATTTACCTAGACCTCCTTCTTCTTATGGTGATGATCTATCATCTAACCTACCTAGTAGTTCATCTCGTAATTCTCCTTTACTCACAAGTGAAACTCGTCAACGTCAAAGTAGGAAAGATGAGGTAATCTTTTTCCCAAAAAAAAACACACTTATCACTTACTTGAATCTAATCAATTGACATCTTCTTGGGTGTTTGATTGGTTTAGGCTATAAGAAAAAAAATCGAAAATGAACTTCAACGTAAACGTCCAGGTCAGAAACGTGGTCCTACTGGTGGACTTGGTCATCCTGGTCCTAGACCTAGACGTCAAGCCGGTACTGTATCCGCTTTAAGACCTTTACCAGCATTAACTGTACCCGATAATATCACGGGTAAGTTTATCACCATTCTACATCAATTTATCAATCTGGTTTGGATCCAGAGATTGATGTTGGTTGACTTGATTGATTCAGTGGCCGATGCTTCTCAACTTTGTGCTGCCAAACGTACTGATTGTGTATTGGTGGTGGATGAGGATGAACATTTATGTGGTATCTTTACTGCAAAGGATTTAGCATTTCGTGTTAGTCTTTCATTCATTACTTTAAATTAGCTTGAGGTTTGAGTTACAATTTTTGATTGGTGATTCTTTTTTTTTTGTTCTTTGTAGGTCATTGGTGATGGACTTGATCCTCGTTCAACTCTCGTTTCTGAAATCATGACCAAGAATCCAATGGTCACTCGTGATACTACTTCTGCTACTGAAGCTCTCACTACAATGGTGACTCGAGGATTCAGACATTTGGTTTGTCTCATCTATTTTCAACGAGTTACCTTCTGATCATCACATCTGATAGACTTGATTTTCACTCAGCCTGTATGTAATGAAGAAGGAGACGTGATCGGACTTTTAGATATCACCAAAGTATTTCATGAATCATTAGAGAAACTTGAAAGAGCCTATGGATCATCTCAAAAACTTTATAATGCGATTGAAGGTGTTCAATCTGAATTTGGTGGTAGTTCTAATGCTACTCATATCAATCAACCTAATCCATTGATGGCATATGTAGAAGCTTTAAGGGATAAAATGTCATTTCCAGATCTCGGATCGATTTTAGATGCCAGAACGACAGCAGCAACAGTAGGGGTGAAAACAAGTGTGAAAGAAGCGGCTAAACTGATGCGTGATCATCATACCACTGCAGTTTGTGTGATGGAGAATGATGGTAAGAAGATTGCAGGGATCTTTACTAGTAAAGATGTCGTCTTGAGAGTCATTGCGGCTGGATTAGATGCAAGAACTTGTAGTGTGGTAAGAGTGATGACACCTCATCCTGATACTGCATTACCTAGTCTTAGCATACAGGAAGCTTTACGCAAGATGCATGGTGAGTGAAATCTACATTTCCTGATACACGTCTTTTTCAGTTGGCTAATCTTTGTCCATGTTCGAAATGTTGTAGATGGGCACTATTTGAACTTACCAGTCGTGGATGAGGCAGGTCAACTTCAAGGTTGTGTTGATGTACTCAAACTTACCTACGCGACACTTGAACAAGTGAACTCGATCAGTGCAGATGGTCAAACAGATGAATCAGGTGGACCAGTCTGGAGTCGATTCTTTGCCTCTTTAGGTCAAGCTGGTTCGGTAGATGATGACGCTGGATCAGCTATTTCAGGTTCTCATCTCGATGCTAGTGAACTTCCACCACGTACACCCACCAGTAACCGATTCAAAGGTCAACGTCATGCTAGTAGAGGACCTGACACACCTGGATCTGAACTTGCACCCAATGATTCTGCTTCAGTGATTCATGATGAAGCTGATTCAGCCTTGATGAGTAAAAGTGGGGTAATGAGCTTTGCGAACGGAAGAGGAGGAGCACCGATCGAATTTGATGATGGAACTTATCTCTTCAAGTTTATTGCACCATCAGGTTCGGCACATCGATTTCAAGCACGTTATGATAGTTATGATTTCGTACGAGAAATCATTCAAGGCAAACTTCAAACCGATCCGTTTATCTTACCATCAGAAGATTCGAGTGGTATTACAGATCAAACTTTAAGACCTGATTCAAATGATTTTCAAATGTCATATTTTGATGATGATAATGATTTAGTTTTGATGACTTCAGATCAAGATATAACGGATTCGGTGAATTTAGCAAAAAAACAATCTAAAGATCGAGTAGTGATTCATTTGAAAGGAGGTAAAACTTGGGGAGATTTAGATTTGATTAAAAAGAAGAATGTGAATTCGATTATTAGATTAAAGGCTGTAAGTGAAGCAGAAGAAAAGGAAGAATCAAATGGGATTCATCAGAATGATTTACAACAAGAAGATCAAGATGATGAAGATGATGAAGATCAAACTATGAAGATTGAAACAACTCGTAAACGAGTGAAGAAAGTTCAAAAGGATCATCAGAAAGATGAATTGGTGGCTGGGATTCCAAAGGATTTGGTTTTACCTGCTGCTATTGGGTTCTTAGGATTTGTGATCTTGGGTGTCTTTTTGGCTAGTAAACCAAGTAGATGATCATTGAATTCGATTCTCATTCTCATTCACATTCATTCATTCATTTAAATCTTTTCATCAATAGTTTTTTTTCTTTTTTTTCTTCTTGATTTTTTTCTGAAAAAGGTGAAAGTCGAAATTTGATTTCTTCACTTAAGTTTTCTTATTTTATTTTTTTGAATTTCATTGGTTATGGATTGATGATGATGATCACTAGAATAGATGATGGTTATGAATCAGATAATCAAATATACATGGACTTTCTTAAACCAGAAAATAGTTGAAAGAATTGAGAGTTTAGACTTGGAAAGAGAAAGAGAGGAAGGGTGATTGGATTTTTTTTGATTTGATTGAGATTGAAGTGATTAAGGAGATTGTAGGAGATCATTGTCAGCCCTGAGCCCTAATTACAGGACTGTGGGCTTCAGGATGGGGTTGCGGCCCTTGAAAAGAAAGGTGTGCCTAGGCGTGTTTTTTGAGAAATGGGCCCATAGGCACGTCTTCTCATAGTGCAAAAAAATAAAACAAAACAACAAATGAAAAAAGTGGGAAAATTACCGCAGCCATTTGAAGGGAGAATTATGTTGGTTTGTGGAGCTGTTTGATGAGCCTTGTTATTCTGTTTTTTTTGCTTTTTGGGATTAGAATGATGAGGTTGATGATGAGAAGAAAGCTTGAAGTGGAGTTTGAGAAAAAAAAAATCAGACAAGGAATGCCTCAATTTATCACTATGTGGCATACAGCTTTTTTAGGTGTGCCAGCCTGGTTTTTGAGATTGGTAGGCGCGCACCATGCACCCTGGAGTGTTTTTTATTTTGCGCCCCCATCCTGACTAGGGCTATGACCCGGTCTTGACCCTGACTGGCCGAGGTTGCCCAACAATATCTAGAAGGCATACAGTCCACACCCTGGTCAGCTGAAACCTAACATGATGAGAGAGGCAAAAGCCCTGCAGGCACCTCCACGACCTTGGCCCAATGAGTAGCCAACTATTCAAATGTGCTGATGACAAAGCATTTGGATGAACAAAGTTAGCGCTGATCCCAGAAATACATAACAAACCTTGAAATACACAATAATACCCTTTTAAATCGACCCGCTGCCCCTGTCCTCCTTGTCAGCATGTCCACTGCTGCTCCTTTATCTTCTCTCACCTCATGTACCACCTCCACAGCTAGTATTACTCCATCTGACTCCGTATCCGAGGTGGTTTCAGAAACCACCACCACTGGTCGTTCATCGTTGGTTTGGCATGATTTCTCCCAGCGCAAGATCAAGGGTACAATGAGAAATGTCTGTACCGCCAAGGAAGGCTTTATTGACTCTGTCTTGGCTGCCGGGGAAGAAGATCCCAACACTCCAATTGCCCTCTGCAACCGTCACATGGCCATTGATTGCAACACCAGCACAAAGTCGATGATCCGACACTTGTCAAGATGTCACCATATTGAACCTCCTGTCAATACATACCAACATACTATGACAGCTTATTTCCTTGATGGTAAAGTGGCCTCAGTAAGTTATTCCCTAGTGTTTTTCACTTTCAATCTCTTAAGTGACTATATAATTTATCTTATTTCACTTTAGGTGAAGACTCTCAACCCAGCCAATCTCAAGGAAGCCCTGATTTGACTTGTTGTGAACCAAGAGCTCCGGATCTCGCTAGTCAATGCCAAGGAGTTCCAAGAACTCTTAACCATGGTCAACCCTCAGTCTCTTTTGCTTCTTTTGAAACAAACTTTTATCTCCGATGGGATAGTCGATAGGTTTCAATCAACTCGCATGGCCGTTGCCACCCTCCTATCAACCATATGTCATATCAGCATCACCTGCAATGGCTGGACTTCACCCAGCAACATTGCCATGTTAGGCGTCACAGCTCACTGGATCTCGGACAACTTCAAGTTGCATGGCATCATGCTTGCTTTGAAACCAATTGATGGCCCTCATAGTGGTGCTAATCTCGCAGCGCTCCTCAAACATACCTTGAATAAATTCAACATTACTGATTGACTTTATTGTATCACCTCCAATAATGCTTCTAACAACACCACAATGGCTCAACACCTTCAAACCATGCTTCCTCATTTCGACTTGCCTCAAAAAATTCACGGTTGTGTAGCGCACATTCTCAATCTTGTCGCTAAGGCCGGTTTGGCCGTCGTTGATTGTCGTAATACTCCCCCTCCGTTAAATGCTCTCAAACCTGCCTTACCTCATCAAGACACTTCTGTTCCACTGTTCATTGAACCCACCCCACATGCCAACCTCGCGTCCATCCTTACCCGAATCCATGCCTTCCACAAGAAGGTCAAGCACAGCAGCCAACTCAAGATGGCTCTTGACAATGCTATTGCCAGCTGTCAGAAGTTGGATCTTAAAGTGGGGTTAGTTCACAAAGTTTCAACCCAATGGTCATCAACCCATGCTTCCCTCGAAAGATTCTACAAGCTTAAACGTGTCATCAAGTATCAATGTGAAGGTGATCCTTCCCTCAAACAATTTTCCCTTGAAGACAACAAATGGGAGCTTGTACCAAGAATTGTGCATCTCCTTGCTCCGCTAGCTATTGTCACCAAATCAATAGAGGGTCACAAGTACCCCACCTTCTTGCAGGTGATGCCAGATTACCAATGGCTGGTGGAACGCATTGAAAAGGTAAGTTTTTTTCAATTTCTAATCATCTTATGTCATCTATGTACAAGAAGCTGATTATCAACTTGTATCTAGGCCTGGCATGACTTGACTTGCAAGGAGTTGAAGGTTGCGATGCTCCCCATGTTGCAAAAGATAGTTCATTATCAAACTGCTGCCCAGAACAAGGCAGTTTACATTTGTTCTGTGATTCTCAACCCTTGCCTCAAGATTTTTGCTGTCAAATGGTTCCACTTTAGAATCTCTTGGCTGGGGTTCTGAGGACTTGGTTGAATACTTTACCAGTCAAGCCCGCAAATTCAGACCTGTTCATGATCTTGAGATTGAAATCATCGATGCAAAGATCCAGTTATCAACCCTGATCTCCCTCAGCACTTCATCAAGCGCCGCAAAACTGTTCCAGTTGAGGACGAAGTAAGAGAATATCTGACTGCACCTCAAGAAGATGAAATATGTGATGTTCTTCATTTCTGGCTCACCCATCAACATCATTGGCCTATCTTAGCACGCATGGCAGCTGTGATGCTTGCTGTGCCTGCAACTAGTGCTCCTAGTGAGAGTACGTTTTCTAGTTCTTTGAGAGTTATGATTGATCATTGTGCTTCATTCACTCCCCTCAATCTTGAGGCTCAGGTGTGTGTCAAGAGCTGGAATAAAGAGTTAGGTCTTAAATCAGTTGCAAATCTATTTTCCCAAGTATCTGTTTACTTCTTTTTACCTTCTAGTATGGTTATATCTCCAAAGCAATTTAAAAAAATTGTGTCCTTCAAGTTTTTTAAATAAAATATTTTTCAATTTCATACTAGGATTATATCAATCAAAACATGTTGTTTCTTTTCAATTTTATGATGTCATTCAAAAAATGTCTATGTCGCTTAAAATTGAAATACAAGTATGCTATTATCCCCACTCCATCCCTTCTCCTTGGCGCCCCAAACTGAGCCATGCCCTACCTGGCCCTGAGCCAGATAAATCAGGGCACGCCTTGACCAACCTGACCCAAATCACAAAGGTCTTTGGATCTACCCATGGCCTGGCCCGGCCATGGACACTCAGCACCGGGTCATAGCCCTAATCCTGACATGAGCTAACAGACTGACTAACAGTACCATATGTAATTTTAAAGTATTGGATGAAGCCATAAGCTACATCTCAAGGCTCAGTGTCAAGAGTCACTTAAACACATGTATGTAATGTATTAAATGCATAATAAACCTAACCCAAGTGTCAACCACAAGTTGACAGGTGAATAGACAAGACTCACATACCAATCACAAGTTGATGCTGGAAGTGAGACTATATAAACCCCCCTTCTTCCCTATGTAGAATCATCCCCCATCTTTTACTACCATCACAACACAGAGCCATGTTTTACTTGACTCCTGTTGAGAGGATCTTCAAGTGTGTGGTTGGTTGTGTAGTTTGTTGAAGACCATTCTTGAGCATTACAGATTCCATTGCTGAACACCCAAGGTACTGATTTCTACAAGCCCAGGGCATTCATTGTCTCTAGAGATAAACCTTGAAGTAGCAAAGCTGCCTTGTTTTTAAAGAGTCTAAGCCTCCAGGATCTTTGGTTTACCAAAGTGTAAAGCCTGCCCCTTTCAGTCTCACAAGGTTAGAGCGCACTGGCTCTTAAGTGCCCTTAGTCTTCTCTTCTCTTTCTCAAATCCTCTTCTTAGAGGTCAACTAGCTGTAGTCTTCACTTGGATGTACCATGTGAAGACCACACTTTCCCTTCCCTACTCCATAATAAGTGTAGAGTACGCCCAACAGAAGTGCACCCCTCATAATCATCCCAGTGGAATGATCTAGACCACTTTGAAGTTGACAATGTGCAGGAATCAATGAGGGGAATTTAATGATCAGCTTCCTTGTGGAGTAGACTATAAATACTATACAAACATATAAAACAACTATTCAAAAGAAAATTCCTGTAAAGCTTTCAAAGCCAACTTCTTACAATCTTGAATTTCAGTTTTGATTACAAAGAACTCTAAGAATTGAGTAAAGAGATGATGACAAGTCAAAGTCAAAAAATCAATCTCATTTATATTTTTAAGAAACTTTTGCATGATTTGATTTGTTTGATGAAAATCTTTAATTACTAAAGTTTCTATAACAGATTTTAATTTTTTTGTGATTTCAGAACTTCTCATCATTAAGAATATTTCTACATCTTTATAAAATCATGAAAAAGAAAAAAAAAGGATTGATCAGTTTTTGAAAGGTGTTTTTTTTGCTTTTACAAAGGTTAATTAGAAGTCCTTACAAGTGGACCAGAACTTGATAATTGTGATTTGATTTTTTAGATCTAAAGATTCAGATACCTTTAAACCGTAAGGCTGGATCAGAATCTGCCATGAAATGAAATCTTTCATAGTACTACACATATTGTAGAAATCCATCAATTCAGAATACTTTTGACTTACAGATCAAAAGAAGAAAAAAAACTCACATTCCATGTCTCAAACTCTTAATATATTCAAGAACAGTTCTTGATTGAGTTATCAAAATTGACCTAGTTTCTTGTAAAGAGATTGCTCTTTGATTAAGTTTAAGGATTTGAAATGAATTAATTAAATTGGTTTGAACAATTTGAGTTTCTATAAGATTTTGTAATCTTGGATTCCACTTTAACTTTGAGTAAAGTCTCATACCATCTAATCATTTCCATATTTCAGTATGATATGTCCTTCAACTTCAATAAAGGAAAAAAATCATGTTTTGATTGGTTTGCTTACCAGAGATCCATAGTTTGAAAAGTTCCTTTTGATCTTCTGGTGACCAATGACCCATTAATTTTACCCCATACTCATCCAATTCTTCTTGCATGATCACAAACGCTGTAAGACTTCTATAAATCTCAAGTTTGATATCATTGTAAGACTCACTGAGAGTCATCAACATGAAAGATTGATTTGTTTACTTACCTTCCTGATTCAAGTAAACTGATATTTTCCATCATCTTGGATTCATAAAATCTTATTACAATATCAACTTCAATCCACCAAATCTTGTTGGAGGTCTTATAAGTATATGTTTTTCCCATATCTCTCATTTTAAGTAATTCAATCCAAATTGAATTAATCAGTTTTAACGGTAACTCAAACTGATTTGAAAGATGATGAAAGATTTGAAATAATCCAATTTCTTCATATATATCTCTTTTATTATGATTTCTTAATTCAATCTTTTGAAATATTTCATTGATTTTCTTATACCATGTTTGTAGATTTGATTGGATTAGTTCATTGATTTGGTCAACTAATCTTGGATGATTTGATTCTAGATAGGTTTTCTTAAATTTAATGATTCCATTACCTAGAAAAAAAGGATTTTAAAACAGATAGGGTTTGGATTCAAAGAGTTGGATAAGTTTTAATTGAACAAATTGAAAACTTACTTGAGTTCCAAAATGTATTGATTTGATCTTCTGTACTTAATTCAGACTCAGTGGGTTCAACGTTTTGTTCAATTTTATCTTTACATCTTACTTCATCTCTGTCAAGTTCCTCATGATTGACTGAAAAATCAAGAGGCAAGCTTGAGATCAGTAATCCTTACCATCTCACCAGATTTTGTAGTTTCAAAACATAAATGATCAGTGCTCACTTTCTCCTTTTGTTCTTGAGATATTCAAAACTTCTTTTGTTTCGATCTCTAGATTCAAATTCTGATATTCATGAGCATTTAATTGTAAAAAAATAAATGAATGTTGTATCAGAAAATACCAATCTAATTTCTTCATTTCTATGATTTTTTTTTCTTGTAATTAATCTTGAACCTTTGAACCTTTTACTGAAATATTAAATTTCATTGATGAACAAAATCTTAGTTTGTGATCAAATTGTGGTATGTATTTCTCTATTTATGCAAAAAGGTAATCTTCTTATCTCTCAAACCTTTGTGACAATCATGGTGTTACTTTATATAATATTTTTTTCAGATCACTTGCATAACCTTATATATTGGCTTATGAGTGAATCATTGAAAATGAAATCATCTTTTGATCACCAGATCTGGATAACTTTATTTTTCATACTTTCTCAAACAGGTTTCAAAGAAAATTACACAATCAAAATTCAATTTCTTATCTGTTCACTGGATTATGGATTGACATTTTAGTTCCAAAATCTTCCCACATCATCAATATCTAGTTGGGTTTTCTTAGGTGCTCATTCTGATTGAGATACAATTGGATTTTTTTTTTTGCAAGTGTAATTCATTTTTTTGATTCATGACTTTACATAGATCATTTGGATATCTAGATATTTGCACCTGAAGCTCAAAGCCCACTCTGGGATGGGGGATACTGAGGTAAAATAGTGTTTAGAAATGAAAAACATTAACAGGGATCCTTTCATCAGGGATACAATCCTAAAGATCCTTTTTGCACATGAGAGGTGAAATTGTGATTAGATTGGATTCCATACAGAATTGGAATAGGCTTGTGGTATAAAACACTCACCCCAAGCTCTGCTTTGAATTTCAGACTGAAGGAAATCATCAAAGGGGCTTGATATGAGCCATTGTGAACTCCTTATGACCTTTCTATAAGAGGTAAATTTATTTAGTTTATCACTTGTGATGGTGAGGTTTGATATTGAACAAGAAGCCAGAACTGAGACTATAAGATAAGGATCAATGTTGAATTTGGAAACTGTCATGTGATCTTGGCCAGCTGACCTGGATGTCAGGTGTTCTGGATATGGAATGGCAAAATTAAGTTTTAGTCAAAGCCATAATGTCAGACTTGATCCATGGGTTTACACGAGGATGAAATCCAGAGCAAGCCTTAGCTGACCACTGGGGAAGACCCCCGCACAACGTCAGGCAGATTCTTCATACAATGGTATCTCAGCTTGGCACTTGGGCAGTGGACATTCATTCATGGGACCCACCTCAGGCAGTGAGTTGGTTCGTTTTTGGAATGATCCGTGTCCGTTTTACTAATCTATCATGGTTGAAATTTTGAATGAAGCAATGGAAGTCTTTAGTCGATGCATTGGATCTTGAAAGCCAAAAGGACGTCACCTCATATCGCCATATGATCGACTCAAAGAGTGAGGTGACCTCGATCACTCCTTTTTCAATCGTAGAACCATGTGGTCATATCATAACCGCGGTTTCGTGCATCAAATGAGACGATTGTATCAATATTGCTTTCTTTCTGAAGCTCTCGTGCCTTGTTAGGATGTCTGGTTGGCAAGCTATTGGTGCGTGCTATCGTCTTCGAGCTCTATGGTCTGAATCCGACCTCCCTGAAGTTCTCGCGGACAGAGCTAGGTCGACCATACATGGTTAGTCAGTTATCCTGCTGCATACGCTTTTGAAGAAGAACACCAAACCAAGGCTTTTCTGCATTCTGACAGTCGAGCCAACTACCTAATCACGCATATTTCGATTACAACATCTCGCACGATTCGGATTTGATTGTTTGTGGCTATATAGCAACTTTTGAAGCCTCTCAGTTCCTTCAAAAAATCGGCGTAGATGTGATGCAACTGAAATTACCACGGGGAGAACAGTCCATTGAGACGTTCGCCGAGATGCTCTCTGAGTCACTTACCGGTACCGAGAATGATCTGATCAGACAGCCTTCATCATCACCCTCGGGACGTACTACCGACGAGATCCTCCTGGATCATTTACTTCAGCTGTGGACTCTCAAGGAATCTGTAGTGAAAGCAATGGGTGTGGGTCTATCAAGGGAACTGACAACCATCAATTTCTCAGCACTTCCTCCCTCAAACCAATCTTTCTTCGTCTACTCCGAACCCACGATTATGAAGATGGAGCAACAAGTGGATATCAAGTTCTCCGTAGATGGGAAAGTTTGTGAAGGCTGGTCTATCTGGAATACGATCCTCCACCTTCCTCGCGAGATAGCACTTGATCGATACGTCCTGTCTGTTGCTGTGCAATTTGGAAAGGGAGCTGACTCGGATGGAACCTGCATACATGGTGTGAATTTTAAGCCTATTGAAGAGTTGGTGACGGCGAGCTTGAGGAAATAGCTGCTAAAGCATGAGGTATTGTCTGTGATATGGTCTTTTGTTATTTTCAGAATCTCATTAGTGGTGTAAAGCAAAGGGATGGATGTGTAAGATCAATTTTTCAATTCGTATCACGAATTGAAGGTTCAGCACTTTGACTGAAACCTGACCTAGAGCCGATTTGACAATGATTGACTTTTTTTTGAAAATGTGTCGCCGTGCAAAACCATTCCAAACCCATTCATCAGATTCTGACTGAGGTTTTATTTGGCCAGTATGCAAAGATTTCCCCGCGAGCAATGATCTTCATCCGCTTCCATTCGCCGATCTTGACCAATCTGCCTCAAACTTCAAGCTACTAGCCTCAATAAGCCAGCTGTGTAAATGGATGAGCAAGGCCCAATGATCACCGGGAGTTCATTCAAGAGCGAGTCCGCTGCTCATGATCATGACTCGCAAAATCTTTGATTTGGGCAAGTTTTGTTCCCTGCGGCGCGCAATTCTTTTTGAAAAAATTGCAATCACCCCCCAATCGGCTATGAGGCTTATCATTGAAATGGTATCTTGATTTCATGTGAATAGTAAACAAGCTAAATGAGTGATTCACAGCCTATCGAAATCAAATAAGCCATGATCGCTTTCTAGCTGACGTCATTTGATCAAGTGGCTTACAATAATCTTTGATTGGTCAAGGTAAGGTTGATTGATATAAAATCTAGATTTCCCTCCCTGATCTTGACTGTTGACTTCCCCTCCAGTCATGATCTGAGTAGATATTCTGTAATCATTTTACATCTCCACCATTCAATTCTTTTAGATCACAATATATCACGTTCAGACTATCTTTCAATGACTGATACCCCAACGCGATCGGGCTCAAAGTCACATAGAAAACGATTTGAACCGATTTTGACGCGCGAATCCGCACGAGTCAATGAAAAACAAGTGACTTTCGAAGGTCATCAAAGAGGCGATATGCTCCCTCCACCTCCACCACCCGTTGCTGTCGGACGTGTGCCTCAGAGTCCTGGAAAATTTTCATCCACTGTCCAGAGGTCCAGATTTGCCTCAAGTCCTTCGGTCACGATCATGATGGAAAGTCCCTCCAACCGACCAGAATCGCCCAATGGACGAAGGTCTAGAGAATCGGATAAGACCAGGCAACCCGATAGAGCTTACGAAAGGCACTCTTCAGCTAATACTGAGGGTGAGTGGAGTTGATTTCGCTTAATCTGCTCTTGATGCGGTCAATCAGAGTGTTAACATAACCTCCAACTCGTCTTTGAAGCTGTTCCCACCACGTCTTCGAGACGTGCAGGAAGTGCGAGCTTGAAGAAGCCCGGGATAACGCTTTATACCAACGAGGAGCGCAAAAAGAGGAAACGCATGGAAAGAGGAATCGTCTCGCCTAGTGTGGGCTGATTCTTTCTTGCAGAGTCTCATCTAGGATCATTGACTCCGTCGCTGAAAATTATGGGAGTGCGGTAGCTGACATTCCATCCAATATGTACAGCCTCGCAAAATGACCCATCAACAAATTTCCTACGTTGATTCTGTCCCACAGTCTCCCCCTCGAAGGCCTCGCTATTCTACCACCAATTCCAACCTTGGAATGATGGAAGCTTCGTCCCATCCAAGAATGACACCTCCACTTTTCCGAGATGAAGATTACGAAGTCAAAAGCGAGAACGAGGGGCAAGAGATGGCAAAAGGTCAGTGGTCTCCATTTGATTCATAGTATTAGACTTTCCCATTGACGCTTGAGATATTTGTGACTTTATGTAGATACCGGACGTAAGTTTCTCTTTGTTTGGAACAGCACAGCCAGTGGCGCGAATACAGAGAAGTAACGAGCTTCTGTTATATGTTAGATGCGCTGGACGAAATTGTCAATTCCAATCAGGTCGACGATATCACTCCTTACATGTCAGAAGACGGTGAACCATTCGGAAGCAGTGGAGAAAATTGGCATGACGGCCAAGATGATGTTAACTTTCGTGATGAGAGCCAAATTAGTGGAAGTACTTTTGATAAGTATCCGGATTTGAGTGCTGGTCTCGCGATGGGACCCCAATTAACTCGAGCTCACCTACCATATAGCGAGATGTCATTAGATGAGAGAACTAAATCGTGTCAGCTTCTTATGGATCGGTTCAGCAAGACTGCTCAAGATGGTCAAGATATTTTGAAGCAAAAAATCGATCGCATGGATACATGCATGGAACGGATTGACGAGCGTTTGCATCAACTCAACATTCGTCAACAACAAATCGAAGCTCGACGAGAACACATAAGAGTCGGAGTACAAGCGGTTATCTCTGGTCCCAAACCTGAATGAAAACGGTCTCCATAAAGCTAAAGCCGATGGTAAAAGCTCAAAAGCATATCTTAATTTTTTCGTGACCATCATGTGTATTTTGTCATGAATATTTCACCAAAGGACGAATTGGCGCAAGTCACATTCCGCGTTTGCCATGACCACATATTTCAGTATTTTCTGTAGTTCCAAGTTATAATGTACAGCAGAAAATTCAGGTGAGGATGGGAAATATGAAAAGATTGGATGCCGTTCAAGAAAAGACGTGATAAACACCTTTGAGATGATTTAACCCCAAAGATAAGCCAAAAGGGGAAAAGTTGTCATCTTGGGCTACATACTACTTTTTTGCGGAGGCGAAGAGAAAACTCAGGATAGCAAACTTTGTTGGATTTGTCCTCGTTCAACAGATCCACGGTTTGTGACTGATTGACTGAGTAACTTCGATCAGTTGAGCGCTCGGCATGATTCACGGTAGCTCGTGATGGCTCCGGCACGAGCCCGGCACGAGCCGCACGAGCCGGATCAACGAGCCGAAATAACCATTCGTATTTGTAATAAGCCAATTCAAAAAAGAGCCATGGAACAAGTCACAATGGTGCTTAGATTCTCGTTTTATTCATTGCGTGATTGAGGAAATCGCTGATTGGGCATGTGCACTCCACAGAATTGGAGCATCTAATGAATAGCCTGGCGATCTAAAAAATCGATGAGAGCATGCGATGGGACTTATCGCCGTCCACATCAGACGAATATCTCTAGTTCTCTAGGTATGGTTATGTATCAAAGTGAAGCACATGTGATGAGTGAAGCTTTACTGGATGACCCCGCTATGATCGCCTATCATCCCTGATCATCCTCCCGTGGGCATTGGCACAGACGATAGATTGGGGATCCGCTGCAGGGTCCAATGAGACTGACCGATTCGGATGCGATTTCAAACATAAATGCGGTCCAAACCTGTTCAGACTTAAGTCACTTCATGGTAGAAAGTCTTGTATGAACAATTCATCTCGGAACTTGGTAACATTATCTGTAGGCTGAAGAACTTCATTCAATGCGACTATGTATGAATCATGAATCACAAACTGAACCAGAAATAGACAAGAGATAAGGATTGAAGAATTTCAATACCTAAGCTGCTCGCCCCGTGGGGCCCCCCACTTTCAGGCGTTTGGACCAGAGGTGCAACTTCTTGCAACTCACTGTCGTGCTCCCACTAACAAATGAAAAAATGACAATCCTTTGAGCATTTTCAATAGGACCATATAAGACCATATCCAATGATCAATTTATTGTATATCATTCGATTGAAACAGATTACCTGTTTAGTTTTCTTGATCAAAAGTTTAAAATTCTCATGATCAACTTCGCAACAGTTTCATCAAATGCATCAATGCCGTCATCGGTTCAACTAAGGGGATATTTAGTAGACTAGTAACGGTCAAACTCGTGCTGTGCAATCCCATTCTCTACTTTCGGTACGGACTTGTGTTTTGAGTATCATTCATGTTCACCGTGATAAGCGTCTGAGGTAACGTCCGAGATACAGATTCTTCATATATACAATCGGGAGATAGTCAAGACTCAAGGCTATACACCGAGACAGGAGGGAATTATGTAAATTCGGGATTGCACTGAATGGACCAAACATCCAACTTGATCACCTAAATCCTCGTTCCACGGTGACATGGACATGGCTCCGATCCTTTTTTGAAGTCGGTTTCTTAGGATTAGGAGTGCAAGATGGAAGAAGGAATCCAGAGCTCGCGTAGATCCTACTCCTATCTCACTTCTCTTTTGAAAACTTCGGCAGCACCTGAAGTTGCAGTCTTCTTGCACACACTCAGATTCCGGCTGAGTGCCCTAAATTTTGTTTGAAAGTTTCAATGTCGCCATCGAACTTCAGCTCCTTGGAAACTTTGCCCGTCCTACCCGAAGCCTTTCTATTACATCTGCACTAGTGAATTGATGCCTGCGAGCTTAAGGTTTTTCCTTGCAAATTGATCAACCAGACGCAACAATGACATGCGTTTCTCAAAGGGGAAAACATAAAGTGAAAATAGTTTTCGAGAGGATAAAGTTGCCTGGGACTTATGGAAAGTCACATACAATTTCCGTGGTCACCCATTGACACAACTATTCGACCATTGAACACTTATTTGATCACCTGAGCGAAGGGCGTAGGTCAGATGACCAATTTTATAGGATATCAAAAGCCATCATAAGCTGGGGTAGGATACAGTCACAGTAGAGAAATCTATTTAATCACCTTTACGGGTTTTACCGGAAACATCGAGCTGTTCTTCCGTATATAGGACATGGGCAACATTTTCAACCCTTTTGATCTTCCTTACATGCTCGCCTATCGATTCCGGAAGAACCGCTTGCGTTTTAGTTCCTAGAGTTCTTACAAGTTTGAGGTCAGCTGAACCCATGAACAGTGCCCCCCTCAGATCTCGACTACGACAATATTCTGTATCATCTGGAAACTTTCGCAGCAGATATGTAATGAGTTGTCTTTTATTCTCTCTCAAACTCCCGACGATACTTGATTGAAGTTAGTTTAAAAGCTGGTCTGACTCTCATTCATAGTCCCAGCGTAATAATCTCATTCAACTTCACTTTCTCAACTTCAAGTTTTCAATTTTACTCAAACGACTTCTTTATCAAACCTTTTCCCCTACTTTGATCATCTTTCAACGTGGCCCAGTCCAATTCTCCATCAGCATCTTCAGAAGTTTTCTACTCAACAGATACCTTCAAAGATCGATTCAGAGTCACGTGATCCACTTCTTGATTATCTTGCTTATCGTCATTTTGCCACAAGTGCTTCTTGCTTAGGAATCCAATAAACAAATCATTGGTATGATGAGTTGGACAAATTTTAGATTCACATTGGTTTTATGGGCTAGCTTTGGTTTACAGTTTATCTCCTGTGGAGATGTGGTCTCACAAGCGTGTACAATGACTTTTCTTCCCAAAATCGATTCTACTGTCTCAAGTAAGTAGTCAAAAAGTTTATCCATCTTACTCAATTTCACTCCAAAGTAGTTTTAACAAATCCAGACATTCATCATGCTTGTTTCTGATTTATTTTTAAATTCATTATTTTATTTTTCCTTAGATCCTCGGGTTGCATGTCAAGGTGCTCCACAACCTTCGGTACATTTAACTTGCCTTTCGTCTTCTTGTCAAGGAACTTCAAGTACGTAGGATCAGTTTCAAATCTTTTCATTCTCTACATCCTCTCAATCATCGATCGTCTCCTTATCACCTCTTGGGTTTATCTTTTAGCTTGCAAGAGTTGCACAGCGGACCTTACACATGCCTATGTTTCTTCTGTTGAGTGTGTGAATTACGATGCTGGTGAAGCTGGTGTTACAAGTGAGTGAATCTCTTTGAATCATCCTATGATCATCATGGTATTGATTCTTTTTCATCATCTCCATAATCGACTCTAGCATGTATGAGTTCAAGTAACGAATCATATACATGCACAGGAAGTTGTAGTGGATATGCCTGTAAGGATAATCGTAATCTTGTGCTTCATGAAAAAAGTCACACCAACTGAAACCATCAACTCTTCTCATCTTTATGGGCAAAATTAGCTTGTAGTAGTTGCACTTTAGAGCCAACCTCGACGCCGGCTGGTCCGACTTCGACAGCATCATCTTCAGGAACTAAACAAAGTGGAAGTGATGGTTCCTCAAATGGACAAGTAACAACTTGGTTAGCTTGGAGATGAAGAATGAAAACTTGAAGAGTGACTTTTAAACGAGGCACGGAAAATCAGGTATTACGATGCCAAGATATGATTTAGGATTACCAATCCATCAAGATGATTAAAGGTTCTTATCAATCCATACCTAGTCTTATGGGATTTATCCTTGCCCGCCAAGTTAAGCTAAAGATTTAAAGCTTTTCTTTATGCGAGAGTGAGGTTAAAGAATCATATATGGTGACCAAATATCGCTTCGAGTTTTTTTTTTGTTTTTCATCGGATCATTTGAAGTTCTTTTTAACCATTCAAGACCTATGAGAAAAACAGGCAATTTCCCATCATTTCTTTTGTAGCAATTTACCATCTTCAAAAGCATGTACATTAAGATCCACTTTTTTTTTCTGGCGATAAGCTTACTTTTTTTTCTTCTTCTTCTTCTAATTATTCATCGTGAGCTTTATTCTTATGTTTATTTGGGTTATACTAAAAAATCCAAATCAATTCATTTCAATCCTTTCTTTTCATAAAAACTGTTGTAATAGAAGATCACCAAAAAATATTAAGCATCATATACATTCCTTCAATAATTGAATCTCATCAATCCCCAAAAGATTTGTATTCACTTCAATTATGATGAAAATAAAAGTAAGCACTTTTAGAGTCAAAATGTGATTTTCAAGTGGGAAACCACTATTTACCGCCCGGATTGGAAAAACCCGACGCCCCCTTGCCGGATACCGCCCGGGCGGTAACCATGACGCCGCCCGTTTTTTTAAATCTCAAATTCTTGTAGATAGAACTCCAAGTTCTTATAGTTCTCATCTCACAATCATTGTGGTCCTTAATGCATTGTAGTGCCGTGTTTAAAACACAATCTGGTTCATTACAAATTGACAAACAAGGTACAGCAGAATAGATAAAGGAGAGACAGCCACAAAACAATTGAATAACAATGAAGATCTAATGTAAAACCAAACTAAACTAAGTTTTCCCACATTTCCAACTCTTTGTGGAAAGCCTCGAACCATCGCGGCATCTGAGTGCTATTAAGCACTTCTGAATTCAAAACCTGCCCATAAACTTCAGGATACGGTACCAAATTGTCCCCAACTCCCAGACTGATAAAGTGATCATTGTTCACAAAAGCAAGTATGATCGGAGGTTGTTTGTTGGGTGGTGTTTGATATGGGAAGAAGCTGTAACAGCTGCTTCTGGCGGGAGTAAGAAGGATCACTGGACGATCAAATGCACTGGCGATGATGAATCCCAGTGTTGGCATCCTCAGCCAGTACTGCTTGGGCACGAGATGCCTTCATGATCAAGCCAACCTAGTATTTCTTTCACAAAGTTTTCCCCCATCAATTTCTGAACCTTTGTATTTCTACAGGGTCGTTTGGATGGTGTGGACATCAACTTGACATGGTCTTGTGCGTTCAGAGTCAGTTCAGCTTGAAGTGCCTTCCGGATCACCAGGTAGGTGCCTTTCGAAAAGTTGTTCATCGATGCGGCAATTGCATAGAATCCGCAATTACCATATGCTGGAGGATCATGAATTGACCGGATGAACGGTGAAATATAGGCGGGTAGTTGATTCAACATTAATTGATCGTTGGATTGACCACTTTTGACGACCACAGTGGTCTTCACTTGAATGCGTTGAAACAGGTCAAAAAATCGACGTTCTTACTTTCAATAAATGTCTTCAAACCAAAATGGCTGCCTTCGACTCTAGAGGTAGAGGAATTGCCAAAGTGTGGGGTCAAAGAGGTGAAGAGGAGGACAAATTTGTTTGTTTGATGTAGCCAAGTCCGTTCAAGGTATGTAAGGATGTCGTGTTTTTTAGCGATATCAGTGAGAACTTTCATATTTGAGTCGTAGTCCGCCGCAGTAGATGAAAAACAAAATTTGTTCCATGCTGCGATGAAGTTATCCCACTCGGATCCTAGCTGTTTCTTGCAGTTCTTACCCATGTTATCATTTATGTGCCAGATGCACAACAAATGACTAAATTCTGGGAATACCTTACCGATAGCATTGAATAGAGCCGGTTCAGCATCGGTGACAAATGTCTTTGGTTGGCAAATAGAGGTGGTGTTTTCAGTTGAGTCATTTGACTCAAAGATGATGGCCTTCAGTTGGTTCAATGCCCATTCGTATTGATCTTCAACTTCACTATGCATGAAACACAGTGCCACAGTGAATGATTTATGAGTATTCGTGGTACCGACAATGTGGAGGAGGGGCAAGTTGAAGTGGTTCGTTTTGTAGGTGCAATCAATACTGAGGACCGTTGGAAATCGACGAGTGAGGCAAATTGCATTAGGGGATGCGAAAAAAAAAGATTGAAGGACTCCTGTGTCTGACGTGATGGTCCGAAATGCCCAGTTGAGCTCAGTCACTAGATCAAATAATCCCTGAATAGGTGTTCTTCCATTGAGCCAAGTCTTCTTGTGACGAGCTCGCGCGTTATAAATATCTCGAACCAAGAGTCGTGAACTTCCGGGTGCGGTGTTAATAAGAGCTCGAATCTGGCAAGGTCGGCATCCTGCTGAAGAGTAAGGCAACCTTTTCGTCCTTCTTGGGTCCAATCCGTCGATATTGGCTTTCACCAGAGGGCTTGTTGAATGGTGGGTGGTTGTGAGTATTCTTTTTAGGGTTCTTTTCACCGTCAGAGGTGACCACCCATCGTCCCTTCGAAGAGTGGAAGTTGAGAGACACCTCAAAGGTGCAACCGGTCTTCTTGGATGAAGAGGATCTAACTTTCCCCGGGTCCTTAGGTTCATCGGTTTCAAGTGGAGGTTTGATCTTGACGTGACTATTGGCTTTTGAACACTCAAGATATGTCCGGATGATCTGTTGTTTGTTGGTCTTGTGGCTTTTGACCAATAACACATACCCTTGATGTCGTGCAACCTCGTTCATGTACATAAGTCCATTTTCCCGGTCAATAAACTGTTTCCCAATCTTGGGTGTTTCCCTTCTCCGCACCGGTTCAGCCCCTAAAGTAAAGGATGTAAAGCAGATTAACAACATTATTCGAGTATGATTCAAAGACAAGGGAAAGAAAATCTTACCGATAGGAGGCCAATCTGAGTCTTGTTTGGTGTCAAGATCATCTACATCTAAACTCGTTTCTTCTTCATTGGCATCCTCTGTGGCGCATAAGGCAAAGACAGGTCAGTTGAACACCTAACAATCAATCCAAACCACATTGAATATACGTACCAGTGGTGTGAAGTACAGGCCAATTGTTGACTTTGTTTTCATTAGGGACAGAAGGTGGACTAGTTGAGTTTGAAACCAATTGAAGGCCAGGGTTTGGAAAGGAGAGGGGTCCGGCATAAAGCGGATTCGGAATGAAGGCTGGTTGTGATTGCTGCGTGTTTGGAAGTTGAGGAACAATGGTATTTCCGGCTGGGTTGGCAAATAAAAAGGGGTTTGGAAAGGGCATCCATACTTGTGGTGGTAGTTGTGAAGGATGATAAAGGGATGGAGGTTGATAGAGTAAATTGGACTGAGTTGTAGTTGATTGGGTTGAGTTTGAGCTGATCAGAGTTGAGGATGTTGACTCAATATTGCTTTGCTTCTGCTTAGACATCCGGCTGAGGCTGAACAGTGATAAGATAGAGCAAAGATTGTAGGAGTTCCAAGTGAGAAAGGTGAATGGCTGTAGAAGGCAAACAAAGGATGGATCGATCAGTGAAGGAAGGAGGGAGGATATCCTTTTTGTTTTCATAAACAAGGGGCACTCACCATCATGAGGCAAACCATCTTTTGTTGTTGATTTGCCTTGATTCGATGTTGGTTGCCCTGCATACAGGGCAAGAGGCGTTGGTGCTGTGGTGGTTAGTTGCGGTGGTTGGTGTGTTTGTAATGGTTAGCTTGATGGATGGACGGATTGGGATTGAAGTGGCCGACTTTGTTATCGCCCTGTTGGAATGGTGGTTAATCACACAATACTGCCCGGTTCTGTAATTGCGGGCTACATCGCCCGCGAAAATTGCCCGGTATACCGCCCCCCGGGGCCACTGCTATGCCAAAATGGCTCGGTACAGCGCGGACCTTTGCGGGTATTACCCCAAACAAAGGGGGCATTGGGTTTTTTCTTCCGGGCGGTAAATAGTGGTTTCCTTCAAGTGAATCAATTCAATACTCAGAACTGACTCATTCTTTTCTGAGAGTACATGAATGCCCTTTGACAAAACTACGTTGAGCAAACTGAGTTCCTGAATTTCAAAGGAAACCCTTGCACAATATCACATGATTTGACAAGATATTGAGCAGAAAAATTTCGCTCATGAATCATAGGGGAATCATTCAACCCTATATAATTTACTCAAATGACCCTGTAGAATACTTCACCGTACAAACCATATTGATATCAATTCTTATCTGAATCAATCTTCAAAATCAATTCTCTTTCATCATATCATACCAAACAAAAAACATCTGAAATTTTTCTCAATCCCGTGGATGTCGATCCATTTGGGTTTATCACATGGCCAGAACTGTTGCATAATTGACTTTGACCCAAGCTTGATCCGACCAAAGGTTTTACTTTGTATACACCCTTCAGCTTATCCTGGTAATTCCCAAAGATTTTATTCGCCCTTGAGCTCTTGTTTACCCTCAAGCTTACACTGCCAAACTAATATGCATACTTGCCCTTGAGAATACCCTACTGGATCATTTGCTTCTCTTTGAGCTCATCTCACCCATCCTTTGACTTACCCTTGCCAATGCCCTTCGAGTTGATGATATACTGGGGATCTTGAAAAGCTTTACGTGAGGAATTTTGCCCTCGAGACTCAAGTCAACCGGTGGGGTCCGGGAAGTTGACTCAAGCTTTAAGGTAAGACCAATATGCCCTATACGGTCAGCTTTAGATATATCTTATGTCTATCATATAAACGATCTTGTCTTTGATCAGATCAACTTTATAGCCCATCGATATCTGTAGATCTTTGGAAGATTAACGGAAGAAGAGTTTAGAGATAGATCAAGAGGGTGCATACACACATACGTACAATTTCATAGATTCTTTATTACAATCAATTCATCTCCATACATCCCTAGCTTCACACATGACCCCGGACGTGGGCGTGCCAGGGGCCTACATAGTTAAGCTCAGCACAAGCCTCACCATGCGTGACCACAAGCCCCAGAATGTATGCGCATACCAATAAAAAGTCAATCTGATATATGGATTTATAGAGAAATAAGTACCATGTAATACTCACTCCTATTAGAGTTTATGATTCACATGAAGATTTAGATCAAATCAAATGATATCATCATCAAATGTCCACTCATCATCCTCATCCTGAACATCCTGAACATCATGGACATCACAAACATCATGACATCATCTCATCATGATCATCACATGTGTGTGTGTGTATTCAGATGATGGTGTATACCTTCATGCATACATATACCATCGTATCATTAACTTTAAAATGTAATTAATCTTTAGGGATGAGGTAATGAGCCTGAAGATGTGATAAGGTAAAGGTTGTAGAAATATTATAATTCACAAGCTTAAGAAAATCAGAATTCAAGTGTGTATGTACTACAAATGGTGGTGATTTTCTAAGGTTGAAGTTCACCCTAATTTCCTCGCCAGTTTGTTTTTTTGTAAGATTGGCAAACACTTGGAGAGATTCGCTGGATACATAACTCTTGCGTACGGAAATTCAGCATTCTTGAATGTTTGGCTCATGTACGTAATCCTTTTCAAAGAATTGAACTGTATCTGAGGACGTAAAAGGGAAATACCCGGTACGGAATGAACTCAATGGATGTGATGCAAATGGATTTAAAAATTCAAACCAAAAAACATGGGCATCTTTAGTTTCAAGAAGTGTGGTCTACCCGAGGAGAAAATGGGAAAGTTGATTTTAAATCGGAATCAAATCTTACAGAAGGAAATCCTATGAAATTCGAATCGAAGGGAATGAATTGAATCAAATTGGAATTTAGAAGTGACTTCGAGAGTGAGGTTCGAAGTTTGTTTGGTTGAAGTTTGGTTTGTGTATTGTGATATCATAGATGAGCATACTTGATGTTGGTGTTTTGTTGAATTGCACGGTATGGTGGAGTGGTTTTAAAGACGAGAAATTAGAGAATTGGATTTCCGAAGGATTTCAACCAACCAATCTTTTCAAAATCCTCATCATCAAGCTCAGGAAGATCAAGAAAATCAAACCAAGAAAACTTGAGCTGTGCTGAGCTGTTTTCACAATTCACCAATTCTTCTTGGTCAAACATCCATCATCTTGACTCATCTAGTCATCAAACAGAAATTGAATGGATTGATGGTTAGTTTGATTTTGCTTCTTTATCTTTCCTTGATTTGAATCCATCTCAATCTAAATCTTTTTAAATCTGTTTACCATGATGATAAATCTTAACACTTTGCCTCACATATACTTTACCCAAGAATTGGTAAACTGAATCTCATCACCAGCTCATACACATACCGAGATCTCAATCAGCACGCTGCACAAATCAGCATTCAGGATGCTTGCTTAAGATTGAGTTTCTTTTAAAAGGTTAACCAAATCCCAACCAAATCTATGATTTCTTCTTTGATCGATTCACCAGTGCCACAACCTCAACTTGATCTGGATTGTAAGTTATTTTGGATTATAACATATAGATATTTGACAATGTCTAAATTTACATACTTGACTTTGATTGACATCTTTAATGTTTCTTCTTTACCGTGTCTCTTCTCTAATCCCTTGATTTTTTTTCTGTAATTGCATCCTTCACTTTGCCTTACAAAATCTTTAACTTCAAATCTCTTCAATTTATCTCGACCCTTGGTTCCATCTTATACACATTCAATATAATCGATTTAAACTTTTAATTCAATCAAATTATTGTCACCTGTGTCACTATAAACGTTCAGACTGCATCCGCTTGAAAAATGAGTAAACATATCGGATGCAATCCGAAAAACTCTTTGCAGACCCAACCAGATCTATCAGATACATCTGTGGAGACCTTCAAGAAACTTCCAAAGTCCCTCTGAACATCCTTCTTCTCCCATAAGATCATTCTGGGTAAGTCATGGATATTTCCAGACATTCATGGAACCCTTTGCAGCCCATAGAAATGTATGTTCCACATCAGCACACAAGACAGCATGTATAATAGGCATTTTATACAAGGAAAGGACAAATGTCCAGATGAATCTGGGCAATGGAATGCAAGATCAATGTTTGCAAGGCGGATATGAACGTCCAGATGCATCTGGGTGTTCAAACGCAACATGAAAGTCAAGGCAGAAATAAATGGCCAGATGCATCTGAGTCACAGGCATGTTGACAAGGCGGAAAGTTTTCAGATGAATGTCCAGATGCATCTGGGTAATGAAAGCCAGACCAGTTGCGCAAACCAAAAAAAGCCCAGATACATCTGGGTGGTCCCACGTATCAATCTGGTCATTTGGCAGGTTTTTGACAGATGTATCCAGGGTGGTATCCAGATGCATCTGAATGAGGAAAACTGATTGGAGTATAAGATGCATCTGTGTCTGCATCACATGCAGGTATCACGAATTTGGAATATGCCAGATGCATCTGATATTGGATGTATCTGGTCTGTTAAAAATTCACGTTTCACACCTCACAAATCACCTCCATCTAAAATCACATCATGAAGTAGTACACCTAGTTGGTTGTATATATCATCATCTTCTTCTTCAAGAATTAAAACTCCCTCTCCTACCTCATTTACAGCAGGAACTAATTTATTCCATGTGTCCGTGGCACTGCGGAATAGTGTAGTCCACCCGCAAGATAACTCTTCATACTCTTGAATTGGGACATCAGTATAGGGGCACGTCCTGTGCAATAAGACAATCAAGTCTTCAGGTTTCCAATTGATCCATAGACGGCAGTACTTGTGCGACATGGAGGAGTATAGTGACCTGTAAACCTCCACACATTCGTCCCATTTCTGCTTAGTTACTTGAGAGTGCTTGAAAACACACTTGATAGGCCCTGCAAAGTCAAATCCGCTGTTCCACTCTATGTATTTCAATGCAAAAGTCGTATGTGTCAATATAATTGCCCTCAATTACGGGATACAAACTAGAAACCCGGATTTGTTCCGGGTTTCCCAATTCGGACTTTTTGGCTGTGTTTGCGCAAACTGGGAAACTGGGAGAACGTGGGAAAGTTCCAAACACAGCCAAAAACAAAAACTGGGAAACTGGGAAAAAAACCCAGTTTTAACTTTGTATCCCGTAAATAAAGAGCCAGGTGTACACACCTGCTTCTGATACAGTCTTCAATGATTCTAACTTGGCCGCTGTAAGGATTGACCAGTCAACTACTTGAAGAACTTCGATACCAATTCGGCGCAGCTCCTTGCTGCAGCTTCGAACCTTCAAATAAGCTTCGATTCCTGCTTGCGTAGACTGATTCACTGCCCAATCTTCGTTGGGATGAGTAAGATGACCAATATTCCAGAATGGATCTTCGATGTCCATCTTATGTACACACTTGAGGTTTGGGCATTCAATTGCCACTTGTGGATCGTACATGGTGTTGTAGTCGACTACCTGATCATGATAAGTCTTCCACTTATTTTTCAAAAGTCGGACCTTTCCCCTCATCTGTGTTTTGAAAGATTGTTGGGCCTTTGTACCTGAGTTGTACCATTGCAAACATTAACATAATTAAAAAAAACTTGAGCAATAAATTTAAACAGACCTGTGCCAGGTCTATCCCAACGTTTTTGTAACTCGATAATCCCCACCCTGGCTTTGTAGAGACGAGATTTGGCGATACGGAGACGAATGAGACCCCGACCCCTTGGATCTGGGCAAAGAAAGAATGTCAAGACCAAGTTCTGCATTGAAAAAACCTGAGTTCATACCTTTAGCTTCAGGAATGTTTCGAAAGTCATCGCTCCCGAGTTCAGCGACGACCTCGTTGATCTCCAGCTCCAAAAACACCAAGTTTGCTGGCAGACTCGCCAGCTCAGTATTCTCCTTGTCTGTGCGGGTTCTGCGACGTTTCTCTCAAAGCTCCTCAAGACGATGCCTGAGGAAGGGAAGATATCAATACACGGCTGAAACAGATTGGATAAAAAAGGCTTACTTTGATATCCTCAACTGCTCTTCCAGACAAATCAAAGATTTCAACTGACTAGTCAGATCTTTCAGAGCGCTGTTACCCAGGAGTTCAATCTGTGCTGAGCGTTGTCTCTCCCATTGCTCAGCGTAATATTCGGTAGTCCTTCCCTCTTGCAAAAACAAGACCTCAAGTATTTGCTCGTTTTCAGCTAGCTCAGCTTCATACTCGTTTAATTTAGACAAAAATGATTTGACTGTTTGAATAAGGAGGGATTAAGTCTATATCAATACAGCTCGGAATCAGCAACAAGTATAAAAATCATGAGTTACCTGTATTCTCCAGGCAGATACGGTTCATATGCTTTGATTTGAGGTCCAAGGCAACCTTTCTGTGCTGTTTGGTAGCATATCGGTTGACGGAGACCAGTGGCGAGAGCTTCATCCACACACGTTCTGGACCCTCTCCATCCGTTTTTCCCCAGCCAACGTTCTTTCGAGGGTCATAAGAAAGTCAACAGCCATATGCGTGGGCATACGAATGAAATGCACCCACAGCAAATTTGACTCGGGCTGCATTTCGTTCCTCTTCAAAAATCTTATGCTATAAAGGATCAGGATACATGAGTATTCTTATCACACTTTCAATTGTATGCAATACCTTACTTTTACAAGACCCTTTTCAAGATTACAACCGATGTCATAAACAACACCCACTGTTTTGGGTGGACCAACTGCGCTACGTAGCTGCTCAAACAGCCAATCTATCATCGCATGGGCAAAATAAGCTCTACATATAAATGATGATGTTGTGTTAGCCAAATTGGAAGCATCGGAAGAAAGTATAAAAAGACGTACTTCTCACCGCTTTGCACCACATTTATGTATGCCAGGACGTGGTCGTGCCGGCAACACATACCAGATAGGCCGGTGTCGTCACATGATCGCCAAGTGCTCCCATTGCGCTGATTGTCTGCTGCTGTGTGTTGAGCAGTACATTGATCCTGTAGATGTAAACATGTCAATGATGCGGCAGTTAGAAGATCCCAAAAGACATGCCCACCGTAGACAAAGCTCGTTGGGGCTCTGGCTGCTGAGCCCACTTTGTCACATGATCCTCGGGCAAGAAAAGGGAAGGGGTGATGTGCTGAATTTGCTCCAGTTCCACACTAGCTGATTTATGCCAACGTTGTTGAAAGTTACAGTCTAGACATACAATGACCTGAGGTTCGTTTGAGTGTAGTGCTCCGGAGAATCGTCCATAACAACGTGGGCAATTGATTTGTAGCTTCTCAAATCCAGTAAGGTCAAGTACACAATCGCTTAGTTCTTTCTCCAACCTGATAAAATCCCGATAAACATCAACGGCAGGAGTGAGAGTGAATCTCCACTGTCTAGCCTATCGAAGTAGTAGATCAATGAAAGTGGGAAACATATTGAAAATGTGAATATCGCGCTGATCAGATGTAAAAAAAAGTGATCTACTTACATCTTCCCCATTCTTAGCCCATAGAATTGGGTGACTCATATCAAGATAATCATCAAGAGCCTGAGCAAAAGGTTGAAGTCGAATATTACAGTACTTCCAAAGAAAGTGATGGAAGCGGAGCAATCGAATTGAATAGGCTGTTTGAGGGTGTACTGGAGAACTCCCGATGTATCCCATTTCTATCAGTCGAACCTGATCAATTTGGCACAAGCAAAAGTTCACTTCTACCCTTATGCGGCCTGTCCTACTTGCCTCAGTTCACAGGACACCTGATACATACAAAAAAACTCACCCAATATGTTGATTAAATCCACCATTTGCTTCACTCTACTCGATTCATTGCAATGACAATGTTCTTTGAGATCTTTGTTCCAATTGTCTGTCCGGCCACCTCTCTTCTGCCGACATTTCATGAATGTCAAAAACATTACTTCAATGATACTTTTCCACTGTCGCGCCTCTCTGATGCGCCGTTCCTGATAAGTCTTGCTGCTTGTGAGGCGGATGTATGCCGTTCCAGGTGCATCGGGTTCTGATTCGACCTCCAATTCCGAGTCAGAACTTGAATCCTCGTCCATGATATGTATATTGTGTATCTTGTTGTGTTGGAAATTATCTTCATTATAATGTTCATTGGGGTGTAATTCAAATTCGTTGGGTTGAGTGATGGCTCAAGATAGTGTGTTGATAAAAGGTGCTATGTAGTCCAACTCAATCGCCTCAAATTCTGCCAATCGTTGAGCAGAGGAACTCTGAGGTCTTGAATGGCGTGTCTGCACTCAACGGCCAAGTGGACAGGGAATTTGCGAGTCACTCATGAATAATATAAAGGGAAAAAAAGCTGGAATGTTTTGTTGGGTTATGTGATATGCCAGCCCCAACTATTTGATTTAACCGTCTATCACACTAACCGTCTTTGGCTATCACACTAGTTCTGATTGGGTTGGATTGGCTGATCAATTCAACTGTCACATTTCAAATGGTCATGAGACGGCTGGAGATACACGTGAGACACAATGGTTTTGGACTCTTTATAAGGATCCCACTATTTAGCGCCCCCTTGGCTGATATCCGGAGCCCCCCGGGTTTTCACCAAAACCCGTGTGACCCGCTGACACCCGACCATTTTCAGCCTATATTTTGCACAGTCGGACCTCAAGGGCTCCCTAAGAGGGCACAAACTCGCAAATGAGCCCCAATTAATTGTCAGTTGACCTATTTGGTGCCCTTCCATCCTTGATGGGGCTGCGAGATGAATTAACTGTTAGAGATCCAACTACTAGAGATATGCAAATTGTTCATGATCCTCTTGTGCTCTGGAATCATCTCAAAGTTTTTCACTTCAACTCTTACAAGGCTAAAGCTCAAGCATATCGAGCTCGCTCTGCAAACCATGTCACAAATCAGATCAGACAGCTTGAAAGTTCATATCAATGAATTTTCTTCCTTCCTTTGTGAATTCAATAAATCAGGATTGATAGTCTGTTTCTTATGTTGGACACTCTACAGTTGTGGTATGTCTGTTTTTGTAGTTTGTGTCCTTTTGTTTTGTTTTGTTTTCTGCCTCTGTTATGATGAGTAATGATATTGTCCTCTTTGACAAGATCCAATCCTTCGGGCAAGACTGGATTATCCTTGAATCAATACTTACAAACTTGAAATAAGACTTCAATCATGTATTGAACTCGTTTGCTGATAGTAGCTTCATGTAAGATTAAACGGAATCGTTCATAAACACTGTTATTGGCTTTAGGTTCAGCCTCCAAAAAGAAAGCAACAACTTGTTTGGTGAAACCGACCGCAATCTGGACTGAATCATCAGTGGGGTTTTCAAGTAAAGGAATGATCATCTCGAAAGCTAGGAGATGATGAGCGACTTGTTGGTTGACTAATTGAGATATGTTTATGCAATGCATACAGTCTTGTGTGTTCATCGAGCTCAGCTTGTCGCACTTTTATCGAAGTGACAATGGCTCTGTATCGACTTCGCTTACTTCAGATAGTTAGATGGGTGTTGTCTACATGTACAAAAGAGGAAATCCTTGACTGAACAAGATCAATGGAGGATAAATAGAGGAGATGAAGTAAAGATCGTGGGTGCCCCTTATGATCAAATAAGGAGCCCCTTTTTGTAGGAAGGGGCGCCAGAAAGGTTTGTAGCCTGATGTCCGACCCGAGAAGGGGCGCCGGATACTGCTCCGAGGGCGCTAAATAGTGGGATCCCTTTATAAAGGTCTTCCAGGCCAGGAGACAACTATCTGTCCTTGTTTTACTAGTGTTCATTTGGCTATTGGGACAAATGATAGTCCAACTTGGAAGTATTATTTCTAAGAAATTGCAAATGATACATCCAAATCTTTGATTTGTGTGTATTCAATCACTTCTCACACCTGTGAAGTACCAGTTGTAATGGCCTAATGGAAAGATGTTTGGTGACACTTTTTGGCCGTGATTGGAAAGTGAAGGAATGAGCAAATGCAAAATTGGTATCCATCATAAGAGTTGCGCTGAAATTGAATTGTATCTTTGGGGGTAAGATGACATACTGGCAAAGTTGGGAGTGATTTGGCGGATGAGTGGGAGCAGACAGCATGTTTTTGAATAACTTTGAGGGAGATTTTGATTGTGACGTAATTAGAATACGGAAAAGTGGCATTGTTGGGCATGGGCATTGTTCTTGGATCTTGTGGCATCTACATGTGTGAAAGTTGTTAGTCAAAATAAGGATGTACAGACCACTTATGGCCTGTTTAGTGGCCTTGTGGAACCCCCATGCACGTCTTTGCGGAATCACATGCCACCAATAAAACTTTTGCAGTTTTGGTTCAAACTCAACAGTCAAAATTGAAAAATGTTTTTACATGTTGTGGCATTCAGATTTATCACACTAGGTAGTCAACACACCCTCACATGGACCAGTAATGGGCTTTTTAGTGAAATTTTGGGCTGATTTGGGGAAGACACTTGATAAGAAAAACTTTTTTGTTTGTTGAGATAATCCAAAAAAAAAGTACCTTCTTAATATAACTTAAACCTATGGAAAAAACCAAAAATCTCAACTTTTTTTTTTTGGTCACCTCACCCAAAATTTCACCATGTTATACCACTTTGTACGTGGATGAACATCAGTGGTCAATGATGCATGCAGGAAATTTGGTGGTTGGTGATATATGCAAATTACCCACCAGAATCCTAGCTGAACATCTCAGTGCCAGTATGATAATATCAATTTTCCATAGCCTCAATCCCTTGGATTATAATTCTGGCACAAAGTTTCAAGGAAGAGCTTATAAGTATCATGTTGGTCACAAAACTGCTGTAGTTTCATGTGTTTTTGATGATATAGATTTATGAAGAAGTAGTCTTAAGAAAGTTACTCTGAAAAACTATTAAAAGTACCTTTCTTACCTTATCACCTAGCTTTCTACAGTTGATATTGAGGTCAACCAATATCTCTTAACTTTAGCCACACAGTTTTCCCACTTTTGGTCATTACACTGCCTAGAACTACTTGAGGATGATGCAAAAAAGGCAAAATCTCCGCCTGAAAATACAAAATTTAATTTCATGGTGAGTCTAATAAGCCACTTTTCCAATTCCTCACCTCCTCCAAGCTTGAAACAGCCACCTTGGCTCTCATATCTCACCTTTGGTCATATCTTACACCTACCTTGTGGCTTGTCCACCATTGTATTTGTTTTATTGAATTCTGTGATGTCAACAAGTGCCCAATTTGTTTTCTTTGTAGCAAATCTTGGTTATTTTAAACATTGGGTGCAGGTGCAAAGCAGACAATCATATTAATATGACCAATATCTGACTATGCCCGCCCATTCTTATTTCTTTGTGTTTAGGAATGTGGATTCTTCATTTTTTCCTTTGACCGAGATTCTGACTCCCTGTTGGACATCATGCTAAGCATTAAATGAACTATAAGTTCACGTGTCAATACCATTGAATTATCATCCATTGGAATTGAATGGTTGTGAACATAGTGTCAAGTTTCAACAATGACGGTCCACGGAATACAATACATACAATTCATTTGTATTATGTAGTCCACTCAATTGTTTTTGTAATTACGCTCATTTACATACTAACCTACATGAAGATTGATGTACAGGGGCCAGATGGATCTGGTTGCTTTTTCCAGAACCCTTTTTTTCCAGTCACTTTCATATGCCATGTTTATAATTTGATATGTCCATGTACGTCAAACTCGAATGGAATTTGAGTCCAGATGTATCTGGATATTGGATACATCTGATTGTCAGACCTATCTGGTCCTTGCTTCTTGCGGGTCTTGGGTGAAGGTGACAGGGCCAGATGGATCTGGTCCCTTTTTCTATCTAGGGACCCTTTTGATTTGGTCTGTCATTTTGGTGTGTTTTCAATTTGACATTGGACATACATACGTATCGAATATAGTCCTATTCAAATTCAATTCAATTGCGATCTGAGTTCAGATGTATCTGTACATCGGATACATCTGGCTGTCAGATCCATCTGGGCCCTGTTTCTTGCGGGTCGTGGGTCAGTACCCTTTTTTCCGGTGTCATTTTTTGTTTTATCCCTAACCCCCTTTCTGGTTCTTGTCATTGTGGATTTCCCTCTTTTTTTACAACAAAACAACTATTTCCCCAATTTGACCTTCCGCAAAATCTCCCTCACTCTTCACAAAATGAGACAAACTCGTCAAACAGCTTCCGGCTCCAAGACTCAACCTTCTAAGCAGCCAGAAGTCAATAACGGGAAACAGAAATCGAAAAAACGAGCAATAGACGACGCACCCACTGAACCTACCTCCCGTCAAAACAAGCAACGAAAGAAAACTCTGGCTAGTTCGATCAATGACTCGACCGGACCTACTTCAACTGAAGAGCCACAAGTCTCTGATTCTCGCCTCTTACCACCCCGCTTACCATCTCCACCAAATCCTAATTCAATCCAAAAAGAGGTGGACAACGAGTTAGAGAACATTGAAAAAGATATAGAAGAGTTCGAAAACACGTTGACGGTTGAGAACTACTTACAGTACGGGAAAGCTTGGCCGATGAAACGTGTTCAGCGCGTGGTCGATGCAAGGAAGAAGTTTCAATCTCAGATACTTGAGGCGATTCTTACTGAGGCAAGATACAATAGACTGGTCTACCGTAAGAAAAAGATGACTTTGGCCGCCATTGCCAAAGTGAAACTTACTACTTTAGAGCGAGCGCTGTGAGTTCCCTTTATAAGCTCTCTAGACGCACCCTTCTCTTGATCCTAACTGATGAAGTTGGTTTATGCATGAATAGTGGGGAGTCTTCTCCTCCCCGGGGTCGGGATGCTTACCGTCAATTCATGGCGTATGGGAAGGATTCCTTGAAGTTGAAAAGTAAGTCCATATATTTGGTTGTGTAACTTTTTGGGTGTGAGCTTCTTACTGACAATCTTGTTGATGTCAGTGCCAAACAAAGGCGGCGAAGTCATGGTATTGAGTGAGCGGAACAGAAAGGCCGGCAGAATCTGGACCACCCAGTACACGGCCGATCAACGCAGAGTTTTTGATGAAAAGCGTTTCTTTGCTTTGGCCGGCATTCCTAACCTCGATCGTCAGATCAACATTGACCCAGATGAAGATGAAGATCAAAATGAACAAGGATCCGCACCGAAAGTGGAAACTCTCTCTCCAGAAGACGAAGAGCGATATCGTCCAATTTATAACGAGCTTGTTGCACATGACAAAGTCTTGCAAACAGAAGGCCTCACTGAAACTGAAGTCGACGTCAACAAATCCTCTTTGAAGCGTGTCCGCCAGCTTGGCAAGCTGGTAAGTGTGATTCTGAACTTATTCCAAACTTCCTTTGGCTGGTTTTTTAATACATCGTAGTGTGTTTTCTTCTCTGTTTTCTTAGCTCGCACGTGAAGGCGAACGATTAAGTTTCAAATATATCTTCCTTGCGTCAAGTGCACTTCCTCCAAACAAGAAGACTGGGGCCGGTTGGTCTAGAAAGTTTACGTCTGTACCAGCTATCACCCAATGGGCCGATCGTGAGATAGGTTTATTGCCTGTCTTTGCCACTGTGGCGCAGGGAGAATCAATGATCAATGCAATCTCACACATTCATGACAAGAAGACGAAGAAAACCAGGCCAGCTTTGAGTGAACCACAGCCTAGCAATGTATTGAAGACTACACTGGCCAATATCCTTTTCATATGATATGTTTAGTTGGTTGGTTTCGTTTTTGTGTTGCTGCCTGGAAATAAATTGTGATTCAATTATCTTCAAATGTGAGAAGAGTCAGATGTATCTGACGTGAGAGCAGAATAAAGATGTACGTGTGAGCAGACACACATGGTGGGTGGGTGCGGGTTCATAATCAACTACCCACCCACCACCACATACTAGCTGCATGGATCTGGAGGATGAAATTCTAGGTGACCTGGTCCAGATTCATCTGAGCTGAGAATCCAGATGCACGTGGGTACACATTTGGTTGATTAGCCACCAGATGCATCTGATAGACCTGACGTGGCAAGTCATGTGGTTGAGCCCGTCCAGATGTATCTGGGTTTTTCTTGGTTACAAGCAACTGGTTCATCTGGCTTTCCCTGGCACAGATGCATCTGGACATCTCCACATTCATTTCTGTCTCAGACATGTGTCACCCAGATGTATCTAAACTTAGCTCATCCAGATGTATCTGGGGTTTTCTTGGTTTGGCGCAACTCGTCTGGCTTCCATTACCCAGATGCATCTGGACATTCATCTAAAAACTCCGCCTTGTCAACATGCCTGTGACTCAGATGCATCTGGCCATTTATTTCTGCCTTGACTTTCATGTTGCTTTTGAACACCCAGATGCATCTGGACGTTCATATCCGCCTTGCAAACATTGACTGGGGTTTTCTTGGTTTGCGCAACTGGTCTGGCTTTCATTACCCAGAAACATCTGGACATTCATCTGAAAACTCCGCCTTGTCAACATGCCTGTGACTCAGATGCATCTGGCCATTTATTTCTGCCTTGACTTTCATGTTGCGTTTGAACACCCAGATGCATCTGGACGTTCATATCCGCCTTGCAAACATTGATCTTGCATTCCATTGCCCAGATTCATCTGGACATTTGTCCTTTCCTTGTATAAAATGCCTATTATACATGCTGTCTTGTGTGCTGATGTGGAACATACATTTCTATGGGCTGCAAAGGGTTCCATGAATGTCTGGAAATATCCATGACTTACCCAGAATGATCTTGTGGGAGAAGAAGGATGTTCAGAGGGACTTTGGAAGTTTCTTGAAGGTCTCCACAGATGTATCTGATAGATCTGGTTGGGTCTGCAAAGAGTTTTTCGGATTGCATCCGATATGTTTACTCATTTTTCAAGCGGATGCAGTCTGAACGTTTATAGTGACACAGGTGATTATTGTACACACACCAAAAATACATCCATGCTTAATTCTCCTTAATTATCATCATCCAAATTCAATCATCCATCAATCCATGTTTTACACCCATTAATATCACACCAATATTTCATTCTTATTTAACATACCCACTTTTTTTTTATCTGCTTTTCAATATCCTGCTTTTTCTATAACAGTCGGTTTCCTCGTACCAATCACTCAAACCCTTTCAATCAACTCAAAGTCAAACCATAAACAAACACCACTTCAAAGACCATCATCCTCATCATGCTTAATCATCAAATCTCCCATCAATTCTGATTCTGAAGTTGATTCTGATTCTGATCATTCTGGAGGTGATCTGAAGTCAAGAAGAAGATCTTCTATCGTTATTTCAAATCAAGACCACAACAACATGGTCTTAGCTGATCATCAAGAGTCTGATAAGATGAATTCTAGTTCTACCCTTATCCTTACAAATTGTATTCCTAGCTCTACTTCCTGGCCTGGCAAAACAAATTTGATGTCTGGTTCTGAAGATCCTGATTCGAGTGCTAACTCTAATCTTATTCCCACGCACGAATCCAATCTTGTAAATCTCAATCACACTCTCAACATAAATCACGTTCCCACTCTCACTCAAACTCACACCCATTCACCACCAGCACCTCAGTCAGGTCTGACTGAGATGCCAATCATTGAATATCAACATGAGCCCCTATTTTGGCTACAACGTCAACTTCCGATTGAACATCTCGATCTGAACAATCCAATTCACACTCGTCAACTCAGACGTTATGCTAGGATCCCATCAGAAATCAATTTCCTTTCAGAACTTGAGAAAGTTAAACAACGCAATCAATCCACCATTCAACCACTTCAACCTTCGATCCAACCTATCAAACCTCATCTTTCAACTTATCACTCAGATTCTGCTCTACTTCCTTCTAATCATCTTCAAGACCCTCAATCATCATCATCTACTATGCTTGATACTCAAACTCACAATCCTGACATCAATCAAGCTCAAGCCAGGCCTACTTCCACCTTTTCAATCTCCGCTTCTTCTAACTCCAATTCAAATTCAATCTCTCCAATCTTCGACTCGCCTGTTGAGCTTCCATCTCGGTCACCTACTCCACTCACTACACCCTTCTCTTCATCATCAAAACGCCAATCATCCCCTCATTTGAGGAACACAAAGTTATCATCATCATCATCGTATTCACAGCCCGCATCAAGAACTAGGCGTCTTTTGTCACCTTCATCACGTGCTCGGTCCATGATGCAAATCAACCAATCAACCGCATCAAATTCGCATACATTTGAATCTTTACTCCACCCAAACACACCTATTGATGCCACTTTGAATGAAGATGATGGTGATTCGAATTCAAACTCTTGGTCAGCTAATCGTAATAGTATCACTGGTACACCTGACCTCACCGCTTCAGTCTCCAATACTATCTCGGAACCAAGTCTACGATCACCTTTAGACACTAGACCCACTTCGTCTTATTCTGCCGCTTCACTGCATTTCATGAATCAATTGGATTCAAGTTCCAATCAAAAACAAATCAACCAAAGATTGAGGGTGATTGCTGAATTGATCGATACTGAGGCGAGCTATGCTCGGGATATGGCTATCACTAGAGACATCTATTCAGCCAATGCTGTCACTATCACCCCAAAAGTACCTCCTTCAACCAAGAGAACAAATCTCGACACTAGTACGACATCATCAGATGATCGATCCAAAACATCCTCACCCTTTCCATCTCCTAATAAAAAACTCAAATTGGGCGCCGTTATAAATTTTGGATCTAAGAGACCATCGACTTCCGCTCTGCGTCGAGCTGATAGTACTGGCCCCGGTCCCAAACCAACAAAGAAGTTGCTATCCCATCTTGCTCCTCCGAATCCAGAACTCATCAACCGATCATCACCACCAATGTCTAATTTAGATCAAAAGACAATATTTTCAAATATTGAAGAGATTGCTTGCCTTGCGGAAGAATTCACAATTTTGTTGAGAAAAGCTAATAAGTGTAATTCAGATGGAATGGATGATACGATTGGAACTTGTTTCTTTCAAATGGTAATATCTCCCCGTTTATGTATTCCGTGTTACAAACTGACTTGACCATTCCTTTGTTAAAAACACAGTTGCCCAGGATTCAACAAGTCTTCATGACCTACTGTTCAAAGTACCAAGCTTCGAATAATCGGTTACAAAGCCTCTTACCAAACCTTATGGATTATTTAAATTACTGTAACGAACTGTCTCGCGGGTGTACAACTGCATGGGATCTATCCTCGTATGTATCCCTGCGGAGTTATACCATATCGGTCAATCTGTTCAAAACTGATGTGAATGTCCTTGTTGCTGTTTTGCTGTCTTGTACGCGTTCTGCGTGCCTAATAGATTATTAATCAAGCCTGTTCAAAGATGTATGAAATACCCCTTGTTATTAGATCAGATATCACAACTTACTCCGTTAGATCATCCTGATCGACATCAGCTTGAGGAAGCTAAGAACGGTATGATTGCAGTCGCGGATTCAATCAATGAGGTTGGTCTTTTATCCTCAATCCAATCCGTCCAAAGTCAAAACGTTAACATATCAATCATTCATTTCAGGCCAAACGACGTTGCGAGCATATTGAAGAGATCATGGGGTCTAAATCCTTCCCTCACATGAGCATCAAAAGACCAAGTAGCAAAAAAGGGCGGACGCCAATCATGAATATTGGAACACCTATCCAGAATCGACCATTGATGGTCAGAGAAGAACAAAGGATAGCTATTACAGAAGACTTGAATAAAATGATTAAGAGAATATATAAGAGTAGACAATCAGTTATCGAGTTACCGGAAGTGATCTTGGACTGGTCCTCGAAGATGAATCAGATGAGCAAACAAAGTTCAAGACTTGTCAAAGCATTCAAAACGTTCTATACACTTCATCAGAGTAGTGGTAATGCAGATTTCAAATATCTCAATGCTTATCAACAACATGTTGCATTAGCTTCTGCTGTTGGCCCCTTTAAAGTAATGGTGCGTGATCTAATTTTCAAATCCGTCTTATGGAAAAACAGATCAACTCATTCGTCCTTTTGTAAATCCCACAGGAGGCGAGATTGAGAGAGACAATCATTCCACTATGTAAAACTTTATTAAAAACGTATGAGAACCCACTCAAAATCATCTTGAAGCGAAACCCAAGAGATGTGCTGCTTGAAGATCAATTGATTGCCGAATTACCCAAGTTTGAAGCAGCAACACAAAAGATTTGGAATTCAATTTTATGTAAACTCAACAAGATTCAACAAGACGTCTTCTTTGACATTCGGGTCTTGATCAGACATTTTAATCAAACTTATTATCAAAAAGACAAACTAAAGACAAATCAAAACCTCAATGGATTTTTCGATCGGTTCTCCATCATTGATGAATTTTTTGATCCTGTTAGACAACAAGCTCATGAAAGTTTTGTCTTACTTGATCATCATCAATTACAAGCCATGATGCAATCTGAATCAGAAGGAAAAGTCGAAGAGAAGATTGGAATTGCCATGCCGACTTATTAAAACCAAAAGGATGACTAACCTAGCCATTCGATTTCCATTCAATCACTTGGTTTGTTTTGTTTTGCATTGTTTTCACTTCTTTTTTTGACTATTTCAATCATTTCTTTGTTTTCTGTATATAATTAGGAAACATGTATGTTGTAGTCTCTATGAAAAATCATTCGTTTTCGTTTTCTTTTCGTTTTCTTTCCTTTCCTTTCCTTGATTTACAATCATTCATCCATATTTTTTTAAAACCAGACGTATGGTTCATTCTTTTTTACTCTTCTTAGCATACTTTATTTTTTTTCTACATACTTATCTTGACTATTGATAGTCGTTCATTATTTTTTTCTCTCCTTTTTTCTTTTTTCTTATTGTTGATTGGGTTTTGTTTGTAAAATTATTTAAAAAATCAACCCGAAAAAAAACAACAAAAAAGGAAAAAGCTACAAAGAGCTACATATGCATGGCAATTGATGGTATTAAAAGATTTTTTTCTAGGAAAAAAACCAAAAAGTGTAATGTTTAGATTAACTCTTTTTAAACACTTTCATTTCATACTTATACATTTAGATTCATTCTTTTATCTTCTAGACATTCTTTATTGATTTTGATTTTTGATTTGTTTTTGGGATTTGATTTTTTACTTATTTGATTTTTTTTTTGGATTTCCATTATGGACTGTTTTTTTTGATCATATATCAAAATTTTGAAGAAGAAAAAAAGACATAAAAAATTGAGGAATGAATGGATTCCTTTGATAGTTTTTTTTTGTTGATTTGATTGTATTTATTTAGAAACTTGAAACAAAGAAAAAAAAACATTAACATTTGTTTTTCTTTCTTTCTTTATAAGATCTTTCTTTTTTTTTGTAAGGTAAATATTTTTTTTCTTCTTTGGAACTACATATGAAATGGGGGTTTAAAAATGCATGTAATTGGGTACCTATTTGGTCTTTGAAAGATTTTGAAGAAAGAAAAATGATTTTGATCATAAAGAAAAAAAAGAAGTTTATGTATGTGACTTTTGAAGGAATCTAAAGCAACAAATTCCAGTACAATGTGGTACATCTGATGCTATACTTGTGATTATAAATCACACGCGGTTTTTAAAAAATGGTTTAGCCGGGGGTTTGCACAAGACACATTTACTTGGAAAAAGGATACAATTTGACCATGAGTTTTAATTGAAACAAAAGAAATCATAATAATAAGATATCAATAGACTTAGAGATCATATGGATACTCTGCAGCTGGCAGCTATTGATCTGATGAAAAAACTATGGTTTCCAGGGTTTGTAAATTTTATTCTTTTCAAAAAGCGTGTAAGATATCAATCAGTCTTGATGGTATGTATGTATTGACCCATAAAAAAGACTAGCTACTGTAGTATGGGCTGGAACTGGTAATAGGGGGTGTCAAGTTTGATTTTTTATAACAAAAAAAACTATGAAACGGCCAAGTTTTTATGTTATAACTCAAAAAAAACTTAGCCGTGGTTGAATAATAACTGGTAAACCATGATTGAGGTTTTTTTACATTTTTGCCTGGATCATCCACCTGGTGAGGTGAAAACTGCTGGTAAAAGGATGCAAGGTTGTCCTTGCATCCACCATCAAGCCCACCACTGTGTCTGAGAGCAAATTGGTCAACAAGAGCACTTTGATCACATGTTGTGAACATAAATTGTTTACGTTTTATGCAAACGGGATAAATAAAACTTCTCCCGTTTGCGTAAAATTTACGTAAACTTACTGCATCTGCATGAAAGCTTGTAAATTTTTTTACAGCTGTTATCACAATTAACGGTAGAATTCTTTGATCATTTGTCGCTCTCGAGGTTAAATCTGGAGAGGTCAAAACTGGATTAAACCCAGTTTTGCACCCAAATGAACAAGGAGGCCTGGGAGACCTGTCACTTTGAGCCGGCTTTAACTAGTTTTTGACTTTTAAATTAAATTCCAATGCAACACACCAATGAAGAATTCTACCGTTAATTGTGATAACGGCTGTGTTTTTTTTGCTTGAAAGGCGCAAATTTGGCCCCGATCCGAAAAATACCCGAAGCCGGATCAGCTGGATGGGGACTGATCCAAACCCCATCCAGTGCTTTGATGGTTTTCAGCTCAAAACCATTGATTCATTCACCACCATTTGATATCAATTGATTGATCTCACCCAAATTCACTCAAATCATCTAAAATCAATTTTATTAACAACTTTATTTTATATCAATCATGCCCTTTGTCAAATACTCAGCCAAAATCAAGGCTTTGTCTGTTACCAAATGCCTTCAAGGCTTTCCAACTGACGAAATCTGAGATATTCTTGATGAGAACATTTGTGAACCCACTTTCCACCAATGGATGGAGCTTTATCAACAAACTCAATCAGTCATCAGGAATCTGCTAGAGTACAAGAAACAAGGAGCACCTCTCATTTTCAATGATGAAGATCGTGACTTCATCAGAGAACTTGTAGCTCAGCAACCCTCTCTTTTCTTGGACAAGATCCGAGAAGCAATCTATGATGCAACTGGTGTCTTGGTGTCTTGCAAGGAACTCTCACTCAAACTCAACACACGCCTTCACCTCAAATGTTTGCAAGAATTTCTACAAGACTGCTAAATTTATGGAGGACATGAAGAACGTTCCTGCTGAATACCTTGTATTTACTGGTAAGTGCCTATTTTTTTTACCTTGTCTTTCTATCTTTTCATTTGGATTTTATCTGACTCCTTTCAATTCCATTCTTCTCTCATCCTGTCAGATGAGAGTGCTATATGTGAGCGGGATTTGATGAGAGTCAATGGACGGTCGCCAAAGGGTGAACGTGTCACGGGCTGGGTCAAATGTTCAAACCCAAAACGATACTTGTTGCTTCCAGTGATTGGACTACATGGGTTGATCACAATGTCTGTCCGTGAAGGCAGCATCAACCGCGGCCTATTTGAAAGCTTTTTGGAATTTCAGCTGGTCAGTTTTTTTTCTTATCATTGTTTCAATCTTTGATTGTACTCATTCATGATTCTATAATCCAGCTTCCCTTGATGAATGCTTATCCAGCTCCAAACTCAATCCTGGTCATGGACAACTGTCCAATTCATAAGGGGGTTGCATTGAAGAACTTTGTGAAATTGCTGGTAAGCTTTCTCACTTGATTATTGATACCATCATGCCACTGACTTTGATACCTTTCCTTTTGAAGGTGTCAGATTAGTATATTTACCTACCTATTCCCCCGAGTTGAATCCAATCAAGATGTGCTTCTTGGTAATCAAAGCCCACTTCAAGAGAAGTGAGATATTGGAGAAGTCAGGCAGTGATGCAACTTGGCTGATTTGAGATGGTGTTTTGGAATTCATTACACCGGAGCTTCTAGTGGAAGAATACAAAGCTTCTGGGTATTGCTTACCGGAGGACATGTATGAAGAGTATTAGAAAGTATCGACTGTAAATTTATCCCTTTGCTCACGATTCAATTTACACATGTCATTGGTTTTCCTATTAATAGATGTGTCACTGCAATGGATTAAAGACCCCTATAGTGTAGTCACTACATGCAAAGTGCTGACCCCGCAGATGCGGGGTTGCGGTGACGCCGCACAAAACCCAAGGGGGGGGGTCTTGCAAAAGCGGGGGGCTGATCTGGGGTCAGCGCAAACCCGCACCCGCGGCGTCACCACCTTGCATGTAGTGAGTAGTATATGCTAGGGAACAAAGGAAACATTTGTGATGTGCACCTGGGTTCAATTCCCAGATTCAGTGCATGTCTCCATCAGCAGGAAATCTGGAGCCTAGCTTGTCTAAGACCACACTGATGTTGTTTCTGGGTATCATTGATAGTCTGGATGAAACTTGAAGTATGCCCTGAAGTCTACAATTAATTTTTTTGTCTCCTTGTCATTATTGGGACTCCACTTCCTCAATGAAATGATTCATTTGTCTTATCAAATACAGCTCAAGAAAACCTCTTCAATATTATCCATTTGCCATATTGTAGGGAGATCTTTGGTATCCTTTGATTCAATCAAATTCTGATTTAAATTGTGAAGCAGGAAATTGATTCTCAAATTTTACATTTGATACAAACTACTATGATACAGGTTATGATTATTGGATTTGTTCAGAAATCCACCTTTTGATAATACTAATAATAACAATAGTAAGAGCCTTGAGTACCAAACAAAAATAGAGATTGCAGGATGAAGCAACTAATGACCATCCATCAAGAAATGTTCATCAAATCTGATGACATTGTCCAACAAGTCTCTTATCTCGCCAATTTCAAAGCCTAAACCCCTCAATTCCTCCTTAGTGATTCCACCTGAAAAGTGATGATAATCTTTGATCTTCTTGCTGGTCAAAATCCCCAAAATTCGATCCATTTCATTGATTTCAATAAACTTGAGGTAATCCGCCATCAAGGCTGAACCACTAACTGGAACAGCAGTCTGTAGGGTCTCAAACGTCCCAGAAACACCAACTCGATGTCTTTTCATGTTCAGAGCCCTCTTGCTATCTCAAATTCCAGATGGTGGGCTAGTTAAAGAGACACCATGAACAGTGGGATCGATCTCAAAAGAAAGAAAAGGTGAGCTCAAAAGATTTGTGATGAAATGATGATAATATTAAAGACTCACTATAGCTCTTGCCCACTTCTCTCGGTTCCCAGTACTCATCAAAACATAGGAATCATCATCATTTGGTAGCTGGTAGGTGTGTGGGTGTTGATCAACCAAGGCATTTACATTACCGACCTTGTTCAATTTTGCTAATTGAACCTCAAACTCATCCACATCACTAACATTGCTCATGTTCTGGAACCAAAGAAAGCATATGGTAAGCTCAAGTTGTCAGAAAACATCAGCCTGGAGAAGCTCACTGTTGGATGACCGTCTTCATCAGGATGGTCGATAGCGCGTGGTATTCCACAGAGAGTCTTGTGAAGAGCCAAATTCTAGATATACAAAGAGAAATGTTTGAAACAAAATGAAACAAATCAGTAAATCGTATCAACAATGAGAATGATAAAAGATTTACATTTTGAGCAACATCCATTGGATCTGTGGGCTTTGGCATGACTAGAGAGACACCAGGTTTCTTTTTGGGATTCTTGATGGCTGCAACACACCAAGATTTAAATGTCTGGTCTGTGTTGAGTCTAGTCTTGTCATTCTTGAGAAAGTTGTGGATTGGTGGAATAAAACAAAACCATTGGACTCCAAGAGCCTGAGCACGACCAATACCAGAACCACTCCGCTTCAAATTGTGGAAGCAGAGCGGTAGTGGAGCGGCACTTAGATCCGCTATAACCACTGTGATATGTAGCGGCGGCTGCGCAGCACAATCCCGGGTTGGACTTTCACATAGTGGTTTAACCGCACCGAAACCTGCCGGGGCTCGGGTTTTTTTGCAATATAGCGCTGTATAATAAAAGGTCAAAGCCTCAAGTTGCGCCACAACAGGCCACAACCCTCTTTCCATCACCTCCACGCCAAATCAACCCAATATCGATCTTGATCTACGCACAGGGACACCAAATCAAGGACGCCAGCACTTTCCATCCTTTGTCAACGCAACGGCTGGAATGTGGGAGCTCTGGTTAGGTCTAGGTAAACTTTGATTGGGCCCAATTGTGGTATCGGCAGGCTATATCTTTGGTGTGTCCTACGACTTTCAATGATTAAAAAAAAGCCTTCTTGTTGTCTGATCAATATGCCTAATTCCAAAGCATCATCGCAGAAATCTACAGCCGATAGTCTTCAGGTTCCTAGTAAAGGATCCAGCTCTAGACAACTTCGACCTCCCAGCCATGCTCGATCACAGCCTGGTTTTGTAGTCCCCCCGAAGGATTCTAGAACCTCTCTTGTTGTTATCTCGTCAACAGAATCTGAGGAAGATTGTCCGACTTCTGCTTCTCTTTCTAATCGTCTCCCATCTCCTTGACCACCAGTTCGCAAGAAAAAATCTATTATTGAGAAGAAAGCCCCAGCAGCAGCTCAAAAAAAACAAAACCAACAGACAAAGGAAAAGTAAGTCTTAGACTTCTTCATCTATCTTTGCTCAAGCTTTGATTCAATATCTAATGGTACAATTGTTTGTCTAGCCTCGATCATCAACTAGTAAACGTTTAAGATCACAATCAGCAAGGTCAAATAGTGGCTCACCCCGACCAACCAAGCGAGCTAATATGGATGTAAGTAACTGGTTCTCTCATCCCTTGTTCTCTCAGGCCATTCATCTGACCTATCAATATGTTTGTATGTAGCCCTTTGAAGTGCCGGACGAAGTGGACTTGAATCAAGACTCCGATATTGAGATTGTCGGCACTAATATACCTGGGTATAACAAAGCTCGTACCCCCAAAGTGAAACTACTTCTCTCTTACTACGAACCTCCTGATGTAAGTATTTCCTTACCATCATCCTGATTTTGCCTTTTCTAGTAAGTCAGGCTGATATTAGTGATTCGTTTCAGGGTCTTAACTATAAGTGTCGTTGGTGTGGCATAACCTTCAGATGTGGAGTTCAATCGTACTGGAACTTGTGGGGACACCGTGATGGTGGTCCAAACTGCCCTTCATGCAAGAGGCGAGGTTGCGCCATTGCATCAGGAGCTGTTCTTCCGCCTACTTATGAAGAAAGAAATCCGAAGAGTAACAACTCCACCTTAACCTCTTTTCTCTCTGGACCACCCTTCACCGCCGAACTGTTGAATCTGATGCTGGTCATCTGGATCATCCGACACGCCCTCCCATGGGCCCAATGTGAAGATCCATTGCTGTGTGCCGCTTTCTACACGGTCAACCGTGGTGCCGTTGTTTGATCATCCACTTGGGCTGCCCAGCAATCTGTGCAGCTTTTCGCGGCCTTACACAATAAGGCAATTAACACGCTGAAAGTAAGTTTAACCTTTCACATCTTTCCATTTACTTATCGCTGATTGATTGATTCTGTTTCCAATTTGATTTTCATAGGAAAACAAAGGCAAATTTTGTTTGGTTCATGACGTGTGGACGACTAAGGGAAATAGATATGCATTTGTAGGTGCAACTGCTAACTATGTTGATAACAATTGGAAATATCAATCCACCCATCTCACCCTTGAAATGGTGGGGAGGCGCCATTTTGGGGCTCTACTAGCGAGACCAATTGGTTGCTTTCTAATCAGGCATGGCCTTCACAAAAAGATGAGTGTCTCCTTTTTTTTAACTTCTCTCATCTTTTTCATTTCTATCCTTTTCACTTGTGTTAACCTTTTCCTTTCTTATTTTCTTCATCCTTTTTCGATTCTCTTTTTTCATCTTCCCTTAACCTTTTCCTTTTTTATTTTCTTCATCCTTTTTCGATTCCTTTTTTTCATCTTCCCTACATGTTAGCTCAGACGACTGATAGCGGAGGGAATAATGGTCCAATGGCTACCGAGCTTGAGGCCATGTTCGCAAGTGCTGAAGACTGGGCCAACTGGAACAGCTCGACTCATCACATTCGATGTTACGCGCACAAGCTCAATCTCGTTGTCAGCCACGGTCTCAAAGCTATTGGTCAAACAGTATCAAATGCAAAGCCCTCCACCCCACACGGGTTTGCTCTTCCAATCCCTGGCCTTGAGGTAAACGATGGCGAGGATTCAATTGAGTACAATGATTCAGACACTGAATCTGAGGATGAAAATGGCTTACCTGATTATCCGGACGCTATCGATGACGAGGATGAACAAGAAAATGTTCATGTTGAAAATCAACCTTGTGATAAAGACGATGTGGTCGCTGTGGCTCTTTCCAAGGTGAGACTGAGTATCCACTGTTTTCCTTATTTTGTTATTCATCAAGATCAATGCTTACCATGTGATAAATTCTCATTCAATTAGATTGACACTGTCTCTGGGCAGATTTCTAGCAGCGCTGCTCGACGTAACAATTTTAAGACTCGTGCTGCGCGTATGAGCTACACTGGGCAAATGTTGAAACAACCTTGCAAAACTCGTTGGAATAGTCATTACGAGAGTCGCAAGGTTGCTTGTGAGGCGCAGGAGGTGTGTTTATTTCTAATTTTCTTATTATTTCAGACTAGCTTATTGAAATGATTACAGGTAATCAATTCGATGATTGCAGCCAATCGTAAGGCATGCTTTTTCAAGGGAGTTACCATATCAGCATCTGAATGGCATGCGGTAGAGATGGTAAACAAAGTATTGAAGGTGAATGCAATCTTACTTTTTGTTGATGTATATCGTAATTACTAAGAAACAAGGCTGACTGCTATTCTTGACCCATCTGGTAGACTTTTGTCGATGCAACAGCCCGTGTCGAGGGCAACAGTCCCACAGGATGTATACTCTTAGCTGAGTATAAACGTGTTATCACTGAACTGAAGGATCATCAAGCAGAAGCAACCATCTTCCCTAGTCTCGACCATGCGATTGATATCATAATCAAATGGCTTGAAGATTATCAAGAAGAAGCGGCCAGCTGTGAAGCTATTGTCCTTGCTACAATTCTCAACCCTCGCTTTCGAGGCAAATTCTTTTCACTCCACTATCCTGAACACGAACACACTTCCCTGAACCTTATCAAATTTGCCTTCAAAGAGCTTTTGCGAGAAGTTGAAGTCACTGAGCCGACCCCACCTCCTGAAGATATCAACCAATCTACTGAGCCCGACATCTTTGATGTCTTTGGACCCTCCAACAGTGGTACAGGCTCAGCCAAGCCTTTGACTTCAGAGCTTGACAACTACTTATCTGGACAGTTCCCTATCAAAAAAGACCAATCTCCTCTCGATTGGTGGAGTGTTTGTCTACAATTCCTCATCATATCTATTTTATTTCCTATGTGAATCTGATGACACTGACTTTCCTTTCTTTTTTGTTTACAGGAGCATGAAAGTCAATTCCCCAACCTATCCAAACTCGCCCGTGATTACCTCGCCATCTCTGCCACATCGTGTGCATGTGAACGGACTTTCTCAGCTGCTGCCGACATATGTACGCCATCGCAAGGCAGTATGCTCCCGAAAACGATGGAACGGCTTGTTGGTTCTCAGGCTTGGTTAAAAGAGGGGATGGTGCCCGATGGAGCGTTCGAAGCTGCTGCAAAGGCTCTTCAAATCTATTTGGACAAGATGGTAAAACCTCCCCGCTAGATGTACCTATCTATCTTCTTCATTAAAATCAAATCGAGTTATTATGAGCTTTGTTCCCTATGCTCGTGTCTTTTCATTGCTTTAATTTTTTATCTTCTTGTCTTTCATTAAGTTTATCTTGTTATTTTTTCTATAGACACTACATCTATTCTCCTACTTGCTCCAGCCCTGTTGGCTTGGATAAGTACACGTAGATTTACAATTAAACTTTTGGTTTTTGTTTGCCTCATCTTGCGCTATATAGTGCAATAGTGCACTACCTTAGCGGTTTAGCGCGCTATATAGCGGTTGCCTCTATAGCGCACTATATGGCGGATATCGGAGTGATTTTCTGGCTCCGATACCTTGTGAGATAATTTTCCACAGCGGGTAGCGATTGAATTGCGCTGTGTTACATAGCGCAAACTCCGCATCACACTGAAAGTAGGTCAAATTTCAGTGTGTTGCGGAGTGGTTCTGGTATTGGCACGACAGTCTTTGGTGATCAGTTTGCCAAGATCTTTCATATTGGAGCTACAAGCTTTGGCCACTTGAACTTCAAAGGCGGCCAGATCCATATCAGGTGGGATATCAATTGCAATACCACCTTTCTTTGATTGGTGTGGTTTCCATCTTGGATTCTTCCCACCGTGGTTGAAGTGCAGGAGGTAGTTGAGATGGCATATGAAAGCCTGTGTACGATTGGTTGGTCCTATAAACTGAAAAAGAGAAGAAGGAACTGTCTGTAAGGTTTGAGAACCTTCACTAGACACGAGACGGGACGCTGTGGGACACAGCAGGTTTTTCTAGAACCCAAGAGACCTGATCTGTTATTTCAAATACCAATCGCGAACACAGCTGGTTCCGAAGGATGAGGGGTGGGAGATCAGTCCCGATATCTCTCTAACAATACACATAAATAGATGAAATGAAATAAAAGATGATAGTGACGTTACCTGGTTCCGAAGGATGAGGGGTGGGAGATCAGTCCCGATATCTCTAAGGAACCAGTATCAAGAACGAGATTTGAGATAAACTATATAGTTGTCTTAAGGTACTAAGTCTAAGTGTTAAAGACTGAAGGTATTAACTATGAGTATGTGTAATGACCGTAGGTCTTACAGTCTCCCCTCCTATAAAGGAATAGAGCCGCCTTCTAAGTTAAAGTAAAAGAGAAAATGAAATATAAACGCAAAAAGAAAAGGATAAAATTGAGTAGTTGAGTCGAATCAATATAACTTGAATTAAGTGAAGTATAAGAAAGAAAAGAAACGTAAAAAATTGAAATTGAAGGTTGAAATCTAAAAGAAGAAAAAAGGAAAATAAAGTGAAATAAACGAAATTGAGAAATGAGAATCATGAGTCTTGAGGGTCGAGTGGTCAATGGTGTGTTGAAGAATGCGCCTGTCGTTGTTACCCGTCTTTGGCACCTGGATAGGAGAGAGGTCGAAATGGACGTGCTCACAAAGTGGCCTAGGTGTTGTTTTGACAATTTTCGCGTAGTATACGCCGGCGGTGCATACAGAGGAGAGGAACTTACTTCCTGATCCCTTCAACTAACGTGTTGACCTCCTCTTCTTCCCTTTCCACATACCGTTTGACTTTCGAGACGTGAAACACGTTGTGTCGTTGGTCGCCGGCTGGTAGCTCCAGTTCGACATTCTGGCCGTGGTTTGACGTTTTGATAACTCGATAAGGTCCTTCAAACCGCTCTCGTAATTTGTTAACACCCCCCTGATGCTTGCCTCGCCAATCAGATGCATCTAGAAGTGCCCAAGAGTCCGGCTTGAGCGGTTCAGCTGTTCGGCAGTGTTTGTTGTGTTGTAGCGCTTGTTGCACCCGGCTAGTCCACAAAGCGTCTCGTGCTGATAACCACGAGTCCTGTCGGGAGTCCACCCACTTGTTCAGGGATGCTGGGTCTGTCGAATCGGCTTCTCGTACTGTAAGCAAGCGTTGTTCTCGTCCAAAGATGAGTTCGAACGGCGACTTCCCCGTAGCAATGTTGACGGCGCCATTGATGGCATACTCGACGGCCGCTAACGACTCAAGCCACTTCCCTTGTCGTTTAGCTGTGAAGGAGCGTAAGATTTGTCCTACAGTGCGGTTAGTTCGTTCACTCCTGCCGTCCGCTTGTGGGTGAAACGCCGTGGACATGTGAAAGCTTGTTCCACACCGTTTCATGAGAGCTTTCCAGAAACCTGATGTCCAAGTTTTATCTCGGTCGCTGATAATTGTATTAGGGGCTCCAAACGTGCCAATCCAACTAGAAAAGAATCATGTGGCGGTTTTTTCGGCAGTGTCAGTTTGACCACATGGGATAAGTTTTGTGAACCCAGTTAGTCGGCACGTGCATGTTAATAGCATGTCATAGTTGTTGACTTTAGGTAAAGGCCCCACGAAATCGATTGCCAAGCACTCGAGTGGTAAAGCTGGGATTGAGGGCGTAAGCATCTTACCCACCGGCGCTTGTGTTGGTCCTTTCGTTTTCTGGCAGACATCGCAGGATTCTACAAAAGTTTTCACGTCTTTTGCCATCCGTGGCCAAAAAAAATCCCTACAAAGGTCATGTATAGTTTTAAGGTACCCTAAATGCCCTAGCCTTGTGTGCGCTTCGTCGATTAGTTGTCCTCGAAGATTGTCAGAATACGGGATGTACAGCCTATTTTCAATGAAAAGGAGCTCGTCTACTATGACGCAATCGTCTCGTAACGGAAGGACAGAAGCCACACTGCTATAAAATGAATCTTCACTGTATCCTTCTACAATCCGTTTCTTCACAGATGGTGCCAACGTGGGACCTGCTTCTACTAACGCCGCAACACACTCAACTCCCTCCACGTCTACTTCGTCTTCTACTTCATGGTCTTTCCTTGACAGGGCATCTGCTACACCATTATCTTCACCTTTAACGTATTTAAATTCTACGTCGAAGTCAGCTAGTGTTTCAATCCATCTTGCTTGACGTCTGCTGAGATGTTGTTGCTTTAAAAGGTAAGTCAGAGAGTGGTGGTCACTCATTACATTGATTTTCATTCCTAGTAGTAACATTCTCCACTTATGTAGCGCGTGTATCACTGCTAAAAGCTCTTGCTCGTGGACTGGATAGTTCCTCTCGGCTGGTGTCATCTGGCGTGATTCATATGCAATAGGTGATGCTAACTTCCACTCTTTTCCTTGAAATAACGCCGCACCTAGTCCTGTTCCACTGGCGTCCGTGAATAGCCAGAGGGGATCGTCTGAGTCAAAATCAATGTTCTTTAAATGTGGTAATGATGTCATTAATTGCTTGATATTCTTGAATGCTTCATCTTCTTTCATTCCCCACTTGAACTTCGAGGTGTCGAGCTTGGTGCTGGTGAGTGGAGTTAATTGGTGTACGTACTTCTCTAAACCCCATATAAACTTCTTCATCCATTGTACAGTACCAAGGAACTTCTTAACACCTTTTGCTGATTTTGGCGTCTTCCAATTAAGCACCTGTTCTATCTTCTCGTCATCAGCTCTGATTCCATCTTCTGAAATCCAATGGCCTAAAAATTTGATTTCCCTTCTGAATAATTTTGTTTTCTTCTTGCTACAGTATAAATTGGCTTCACGTAGTCGTTGCAGAACTAGTCGTGTATGTCTCGCATGTTCTTCTGCTGAATTGGAGAACACCACTATGTCATCTAAATAAACTACACAAATTGTATTTAATAAATCTCATAATGCTTCTTCAAGACGTCCTTGATGCGTGCTCGGTGCGTTCGTGAGTCCCATTGGCATGACGCACCACTCGTAGAGACCCCAGGGCGTGTGAACCGCCGTCAAAGGAATGTCAGCTTCTCTCATTCGAGTTTGAAAAAAAGCATTTGTAAGATCGATAATTGAAAAAACTTTCCCTGTTCCCACAAGCCTGACCAACCGGTCCACATTTGGCAATGGCGCACGGTCCCGCACGGTCAGGCCATTCAAGACACGGTAGTCACATACCCATCTTGGAAGTGCAGCCGGGTCCTTCTTTGGTATAATCAAGCTTGGCGAACAGTATTGACTGGTTGAGCGTCGAATCCTACCAGCCGCAAGGTGTTGATCCACTAATTTCTTCCATGCATTCAAGTATCTCGGCGGGTAGTTGTATTGTTTCTCCTTGACTTCTGCGTTTGGATCCTTCAAGATAATTTTGTGTCTGATTTTTGAACTTTCATGTTGTAATTGGTCTGAGAAAGTTCCATCTACAAACAACCCTTCTTCTTCTGCTTCATCCAATACCGCAGGTATATCTACCGGAAATAGATCACTGAATTCTTCAAACAATTCCATCTCATTCTGCTCAAACTCACTCGACGACGGCTGTTTCTCTTCTACTCCTACATTCTTCTCCCATGATGCGTTGAAAGCTTTTTCTGGTTTGTTTATACGCGGCACTGATAACTTCTTTATTTTTTCATTCCACTCTTCTAAAACTCGATAATCATATATTTTCAAGCCCGTACGCTCACATACAATAGCACGTTGGCTGACAGAAACAGAAAGTTGAAAAACATTGAAGAAAGGTGTTCCAAGTATCATATCAAACTCTCCTCCCACGTCTCCGATCTTACATACCGTCCTGTTAAATCGTTTACTTGAAGTTGCTTCTACGAGATTCAAGACTGTGAATTCTGTGAGGATCGGTGGTGGGGAGTCGGTAGTCACTGCGAGGCTGAGTTGAGTTGGACGGACGAGCTTCCTTCGTTTGAGATTAAGTCGCTCGACCGCCTGATCTGTCAGAAGATTGATCTCGGCGCCCGGGTCAGCTAACGCTTGTATAGCTTGTCCATCATGAGTGAATTCAATGATCACACGGGGAGGTTTGGGAGCGGGGACGCACCCTTTGGCCTCAGCCAAGTCGAGCTCCTCATCCAAGGCTTGAAGAGGTGCCACCGACGCTTTTTCCAGGTCTGGATATTCCGTGGCTGCTGCCGCTCTTGCGTAAGATGGGCGACCTGCAGGAGGTTGAGTGGCTCTGCCTGCTTGCGCGAGATTAGCCGGTGGTGATGATTTCGCTCTTGGAGGCACGTAGTTGGCTGGTTTCGGCGGGGCAACGTAACCCGGTGGGAAGACTGTCTTCTCTTTGACGTATGGACCTTTGCATGCACGATGCTCACTTCCACACCACTTCTTGCAGAAGTGGCATTTGCCAATAGAGTCCCGATACGAGTAAAGCTTCCACACGAATTCTTCATCCGACAGTCGTTGAGATGAGTTGGTAGTTGGGCTCGATCGAGGTTGTGTATGAGTCGAACTAGCGAAGTTGTTTGTTCTGGTCTTCTTCGTGATGATGTGAGATGCCACTAGTGATTCGTATAAAGTGACACACTGACTTTCGAACGAACTGTATGTGAAGTCTTTGGTGTGCTTGGAGAATCCCCAGAGTTTCACATGAGTCTTCAATTCTTCCACCATCCCATACTCTACAAATTTCGCCAGTTGATGATCATCTAAAGTGACAGTATGAAAATTAATCAAAATTTGAATGCCCCTAGCTCGGGTACTGTAAGTCTTGAAATCTTTGAATGGCGACATTTTGAGATGTTGAGCTTTCTCGTACAAGCGATCTTTCCAGTCAGCCGGTAAGCAGGATGCGAAAAGGCGATTAAGAAAATCTTTCCATGATCCTTTGATGAATGAGTCGAACCCCGCTTCGTAGAATGCGTGAGCGTTAGGCTCTTCGAGAAAGCTGCCGACTAAAGTGATGCGATCCTTATCTTCGATCACACCTTTAGTTCGGTAGAATGTTTTCAATGCCGTGTACCATTGTAAGAATGGTTCGGTCTCGTGGTAAGGTCCTTTGTATACCGGCCCATCTGATGTGCAGAACTTAGTTAAATCGATTCCAGTAGATGGTTTAGATTCTGCTGGCGTCGCCGCTGGTGGTGGCGACTCCTTCGAGACCATTACCTTCATCATGAAGTCCTCTAACTTCGCCATGCGTTCATTGGTTGAAAGTTGGGAATCGACAATAGCCTTCATCAAGGCCGAGTTGGACGAGTCAGGCTGGTCTTGTTGCGAGTTCTCTGCCATCGTGGGAAATACCTTTGGCGATAATGGCGGAGTTGTTGTGTCACGAAGTTTAGGGTTAGCAACGGATCGAGGAGAAGATGGTAGTGAGGACAGGCCCGAGGAATCGGATTCAGGCAACGATGGCAATTGCGACATGGATGTTCGAATACGTGACGGGGTAGCTGGCGGTATGGCGTCTGTACGAGTACGTGCTGGCGTGGTTGGTAGGGGAGCTGGCGGTGGTTGGGCTGCGACTTGTCTGGCGATCTGTGGGTTTGGTCTAGATAGACGTTGTTCACGTCGCGCGGCTCGAAGGATTGCTTCGGGGTCTGGCAAAGGCACTGGCGGGAGTTTCTGGCTTGAAGGTTGTCGACGTGCAGGCATACACGTGATTAGAATGTGGGGGAATTGAGTAAAATTGTTTTGAATTACAATTGAAGTGATTCGGATTCAATAGATTCGGAGTGGCGCAATCGATAAGGTTATGTTCGAATGCAACTAGTGTCAAAGTAGTGAATTCTCTTTTGCGGGTTGAGAAAAAAAAAGTGTAAGGTTTGAGAACCTTCACTAGACACGAGACGGGACGCTGTGGGACACAGCAGGGTTTTCTAGAACCCAAGAGACCTGATCTGTTATTTCAAATACCAATCGCGAACACAGCTGGTTCCGAAGGATGAGGGGTGGGAGATCAGTCCCGATATCTCTCTAACAATACACATAAATAGATGAAATGAAATAAAAGATGATAGTGACGTTACCTGGTTCCGAAGGATGAGGGGTGGGAGATCAGTCCCGATATCTCTAAGGAACCAGTATCAAGAACGAGATTTGAGATAAACTATATAGTTGTCTTAAGGTACTAAGTCTAAGTGTTAAAGACTGAAGGTATTAACTATGAGTATGTGTAATGACCGTAGGTCTTACACTGTCAGTAAAGATGGTCATCAATCAACAGAAGTGAGAACAATCAAATAAAAAGGGGAGAGTGAAAGAAAATGAATAAACTCACCTCGGTTTCTAAAACGGGGAGGCTGGTGCTGCTTGCATTTGGTTCACGCTTGTCGTTGGTGTCTGGTGGCATTGCGGAAGTTGAGTGAAGTTGGGTGAGATTGATCGATTGATATCAAATGGTGGTGGATGAATCAATGGTTTTGAGCTGAAAACCATTGAAGTGCTGGATGGGGTTTGGATCAGTGCCCATCCAGCTGATCCAGCTTTGGGTATTTTTTGGATCGGGGCCAAATTTGCGCCTTTCAAGCAAAAAAAAAAATTACAAGCTTTCAAGCAGATGCAGTATGCTACAGCAGGAGAAGTTTTTTCTGGTAAAAACCATAAAAAAAGTCAAACCTGACACCCCCTAATGTAGAATGTTATATGTGATATTATTATGATGATAAGCAGGACCTATATATCGTGAACTGATTAGCTTGACAAAACCCTCTTGTGTGGAGAGCAGCATATCTATGCCTTCAAACAAATTGTAACCTTGATGGCTATTTTCTTTTGTGATTTCACATTCAAATTCAGCCTGAGATATAGGCAATTTCAGAAAGGTTCACAAAGCTTTACCTGCAAAAGTTCTTGTCAGGATTTGCTTGTCAGGATTTGTGAGATTGACTGTAGTAAGTTCCACAGTCAGGCAATTTTCTTAGCAAGCCCGGGTGTCTGGTGGAGTCTGATCTGGTGAGACTCAGAAACACTTTGGGCTCAGCTCCAGGGGGATGGACCCATGAGATCTCAGATTTGACTCACCAAGGAAGGATCCCACTATTTCTCGGCCCCTCGGCCAATATCCGGCGCCCCCTTTATTTGGGGTATTACCCGAAAAACCCGACGCAACCCGAACGCGGTGGAAAAACTGAGGTCGTCTTGAAGCCAGCTCAATCAAGTCCAAGGAGAAGATTTGATGAGATCATAAGAACTCGTGGTCAAGGATCGATAACGATGATTGGTTCGGGGTGATAGGTTGCTCGGTTTCGCTGGGCCGTAAGAATCGAATGAACGAATGAATCGAGGAGGATTGAATCGAGGAGAGTTTTGAAGTTTATTGACTTGAGACGAAGCTATGTAAACTTAATGATCACTATGTGCTACGTATGTACCAATATAAATCGTGTCTGGATGATGATGTCATCCTGGGTCGAATCCGATGATGATAAAGTTTTCACTGGCGAAGAAAGACCGGAATGAAATCGGGTGACCTGAGCGTGAAAGCCAAGGAAGTATAAATTCACAACATCAAATTTGAATGACGTCACTTTTGGCTCATGATAGAAAGTGATTTAACATCACATGAAGAAGGCTTGGGTTCTAATGTTTCGCAAAACCAATGTCAATTATTGATACATACAAAAAAATACGTGCTTGCTTCAAGTTTTTTTTACATATCTATCGATTGAGTGATAGGGCGAATGACAGCATGATGGTAAGATCAAAGTATAAACAGATATCCATATTGTTAAAGATGATGTATAAAAGGGAGAAAAAGAGATGTTTAAAACCATTGAAAGCTATCTCATACACCAGAGTCAAATGAAGAAGAGAGAAATCGATGATAAAGAAGTGAACCGATGAAAAGATGTTAAAATGTGTAAATTGATGATTGTAAAGAGTGGGAACGTTGTTTGATGAAGATATATGATATGATGATATGATAACCGTTCAATCAGCACTTTCGGTTAACCGATCGATCGAAAAACATTCCTGAGAATCAAGTGATAAGTGTATCATTTTGACAATCAAGCAAATCACTATTTCTATAACACAGTCATCTGGCTTTCAAGGCGAAGAAGTTCAAGATCATCATCTTGAGTCCATGACGCTTTCGATTTGAAACTGAAAAAAAAGAAAAGAAATTTAATTGTAAACTCATCTGCCCATCATCGCTCTCAAGTTTGACAAGTTCAACTTTAATTTTACAAACTCCCCCTTTCACGCTTTGATTTAGTAAATCCTCATCATCATCATCGTCATCGTCATCGTCATCGTCAAGATCTACCAATTAATCTCTAAAATCATTTCTATATAAAAACTCTTCTTTTCCTTTCCTGATCTTTCAAACCACCATTTTCTGATTTTTGAATAACAACCTTGATCAGTTTATCATGTCTGAATTCAACCTCTGTTCTACCTATTCTACTAAGAATCAAGCTGAACTCATTGTTGATGCTATCCTCGTCAGTCTTCTTCTTTTATATCTTCTCTCTTTGATCTCCCAGTATCAATACTCAACCTAAAATATCAATGATCGAATTGCTTAGTTCGATATGGATGGTACTCTGGTCGATTCAATTGCTGCTGTGGAATCAGCCTGGGGTGCAGTAGCTGAAGCCTTGAAGAAAGATCCTCAAGAAGTCATTGATGCTACTCATGGTCGTCGTGCGATTGATAATCTTAAAGACCTTAAACCTCATCTTCGTAGATTGTCAAATGTGGAGATGGAACCACATGTGGAAGAGTTTGAAACGGAGATCTTAAGACAGGCTGATGACTTTCAAACCAAAGTTCGATCTCGTCGTTCGAGTGCGGCTAGTAGCAAGCGAGCAAGTCGTGAGAACAGTCGACGTGGATCAATGGCTACACACGACAAGAGCGCTGTGAGACGTAAATCAAGCTTGAATCAGTCCATCACTGCTGATGGGGTGACGAGTCGAATGGCTGTCAGTTCACTTCCTTTTAATCTTTTCAACTTCATTCTTTGGACTCGTCTTGATCTTGAACTCTCTGATCACAGGCACTCGGACTCAAGCCTCTCACTTCTGCCCCCATCAATGGGTCTAAGTCCCCCTCTAGAGGTGCAAATGGAGCCGTCTCACCCGCTCCAGTTGCTCATGAGACTTCTGAAACGGTTGACGAGGACGTCTTTGCTGAAGATGACGACGACGAAGACTCTATCAAGACAGACAATGAAGAGGTTGACGTCTCTGATTTGACGGTAAGGATCTCTCTTGCTTATAGACGCACTTTTTTCTTTCATCTCAAGTGAGCTGACATTGAGAAATATCATATAGGACAAGTCAGTAAGGATCCTTCCAGGTGTTCGAAGGATCATTGACGCCTTACCCGAAGGTCGCTATGCCGTTGCGACTTCAGGAGCCAAGACGTATTGTTACGGAGCCCTCAAGCGGGTAGGTATAGTACCACCCAAGGTCACCATCACTGCGGATGATCCGCGTCTTAAAGGTGGAAAACCATTGGTGAGTTTCATCAATCAGACACTTTTCGATGCAATCTTTCACTGAGCTTTTGTGTCATCAATCCTAGCCCGATCCATTTATATTGGCAGCAGAGTGTTTGGGATTTGATCCTGCGAAATGCTTAGTGATCGAAGACTCTCCCTCAGGCATTATAGCAGGAGTAGCCAGTGGAGCCAAGACGATTGCTGTTTGCACTTCTCACCCTCATGAAAGAAGTAAGTGACCTTGTGTTTGATAGTTTGATTGATGATCATCTCACTGATGTTTTGATACACTCTAGTTTCACATTGTGGAGCGCATTGGTTGATTCCTACACTTGAATTGGTTCAGATTGAAGTTTTGGAAGATGGTCGATTGAAAGTCTTTGTGGATGCTAGTGCGAAAGAAGTGGATGCGGCTCATCAAACGGCTATCAAGAGTAGTGCTCCTCCTAAACTTTTTTTTGAGAATCGATCAGTGGCTAGTGCTACTCAAGAGAAATCTAAGTAGAACTTATATTAGAAATCATCTACTCTTGATTGTATGGATTGAATTGAGTTAATTTTTCTTTTTCTTTTTCTTTTTCTATATATGCATATACATTTAAAAGATGTAACAGGTCTTCTTTGTTTTCAATTTGTGATTTGGTGTTTTGATTTGCAGTGTTATGATCAAACCCATAGGTTTAGATGATTGTTATTTTTTTGGTATTGTATTGGAATCGAGTTCCAAGAAAGGATGTCGTGTTAATGTAGAAAAAGGATAGTGAAGAGAAAGATTAGAAGTAAGAGATACGGATGATGTTGAGTCTGAGGTATATGCAGTTTAACAGTATGTATAACAAGAGCGAGTCAAGTTTTGCAAGCGGTATGACTTCAGATCAGATCATTTCGCATCCTTGACTTTAACCAACAGTAGTTATATGCAGCGGTAACGGCTAGCCTGGTGCCATGGTCATAATCATCAATGCATATGAGGCTTGTGAGTAAGTCTCGTGAGAGGAGCCTGAGTTGCACCATGCGTCTGAGTCTGACCTCAAGATACGAACTTTTCCTTTGAAGTTTTTTGAGCCATCTAGACGTACTGCACACTACGTTCGGTCAGTCATTAGAAACGATGGGCTTACTTTCAACCATGTAGCAACGCTAGTTCCTCATGATGTAAAGGTTGGATCTTGGCTTTAGAGGTTGAAGAATATGGCCTTTTTTTATTTTACAATTTTATCATTTTACTCGCAGTGATTAATTTAACTAACTCCCTCGTGCAAAGGTTTAACATATGTATGTAGCAAGAAACATCGGAGCTGGAGACCGCAAACTCATGAACAAGTAGCGCGTCTTTTCATGTGCTCTGGAGGGCGAAGCAAAGAGCCCAAAAACCACAAAACGTGCTTGGTGAGACGCCAAAGGCGCAAGCCATGGGCATGTTGAGAAGGATTCGGAACAACACATTCGTCGTTCATATATGTTGACTATACAGGGTTGAGAAAAACTCAGCAGGAATTGTCTCCTCTTATAGGCTTTGTTCTCCCTTGTTAACTTCATCAAGACTTTCAGCTTTCAGTCTCTCTTTAACTTGTCAACCCCGTTGGATCTTGTTGTGTGAAATATGTCTTGGATACGATCGATTCCCATCTTTCATCTTTTGCTCATTATTCTGTTCGCCGGAGATCTCGGGTCTCATACCTTCGTGATTGCCAATGCTATAGACTGTACTAATGGTTGGACGTCAGCAAACGGCTTTAGTTCAGATGGTCAGTCATAGATCTCCCTGCAGTATGGCGTTTTACAACACTTCAAAGTCTTCACAAAATCTTTCATTTCGGATAGTACATACCAACTGACTCAATGCACACTTTTTCCAAAACTCATGCTCAAAGTTTGTTACGCCGCAGACAGGACTTATTACTGCACGTATTGTTATAGACAAGATAATCTATTACCCTGTAGGAGAGAATTTCCTCGTTTTCGATCAATGATCAATCTAGAATGATTACTTATATACCTTTTGGTTGGTTCGAATTGGAATCACACAGCTGCTAGTGACTGTGTTGACTTGAATGGAGATTTAGCGAACGGAGGGAAATGGTGGAATTGCGATAGCGCAATGACTTACAATAAATATGATCGAGCAGATGGTAGACCGATCAGTTAAGTCATTTTGCACATTTGATCTCTTAAATAGTTGGAATAGGAAGATATTTTGAATACATTGATCTCAATGGGGATATACCAGAAAATACTAATGTATGTACATTTTGGATTTTATTTGTTTCATATAAAACTTGAAAAACAAAAAGTTTGTAAACATATTTATAAAGCGGATGGATCGGCTAAAACGTATTGGTGTAAAGCACCTATTAGAAAACAACGTAAGTGTGATTTCTAGAAATTATCAAGTATATCTTATTCACTTATCACTAATTTGTCCTTGCTATGGTACCAACTTGATACGGGATCTAGAATGTGCACGGGAGTCGTGTAAGCCATAATGATAAAATGTTATCTTTTGATTTGAACTGGAAGTGAATTTTAGTATTAGTTGTTCATGAGGATATTACTTGAAGAAGTTGTTGCAAAGAATTGTCATGATTCTTGTTTGGTCAAACTATTTTTCTATGAGGTTGTGGTAAATGAGACTTATTTGTATTGAAAATGATTACTTATCTATGACCAAGTGATGTTTCAGGATTGATTAACCCACGTAAGAATTGATAGCACCTTATACGTTTTCATCTGATATGTCACAGCTTATTGACTCGCACAAATCATACAATGAAATCGATTGTCTAGCTTCACGGATAAGTTGTGTCAAGATACTTTGATCATATTGTACTTTATAAACTCCAAAAAATACTTCATATATTTGGTATGGTCCATTACATTCAAGGATCTGGATTTGAGCTTTGGTTTTGAAACAGGACTTCAGCTCACATATATGTTCAACTTTGTATAAAGTCAAGGAGCACCACAACAGAACCACGTGAAGTTTCTGTGGATTCCACATATTGGTTGGCTTCCGTAACCCTGCTCGTGGTTTTCATGTGGATCAATATGGAAGGTTTAGCGGCGTGGGCTTCTCGCGTTCATGGCTCTGTGGTGTAGTGGCTGACCACAAAGCTGTGGCTAAAGTTATAGCCTAATGTTTATCATAAGTTAGGCAGCAGGCTTCAGAGAGATTTGAAAGTTGAAACAGCACTGAACAACAACATTTATTGTTTAAATATGTTGACTATAGTATAAAGCTGGAGAATAACTCATCAATATCTAACTCCTGTCACTAGATCTGCGGGCTTTTCTGGGTGACTATTTATGATCTTTCCGCTGTTAACTTCAGCAAGACTTTTGAACTTTCATTCACTCTTCAACTTGTGAAACACATTTATCTTTTGTTTCTGTGAAATATGTTGTGGAATCAATCGATCCCCATCTTTCATCTTTTGCTCGTTATCCTACTGGCCGGAGATCTCAAGTCTCATATTTCCGTGATTGCTGATGCTATAGAATGTCACTACGGTTGGAGTGCAGGCACCCGGGATAGTCCATATTGTCAGTCAAAAATCTTCTTTCAGTGTGATGGTTTCACTTCAAAGTCTTTCAATGATCTTTCATTTTGGATAGTCTGAACTGACTCAAGACTTCAAACAATTTGCCGAAAAAATTCATACTCAAAGTGTGTCAAGTATCAGCCAACTCAACGCATAAATGCAAATGGTGTGGAAGGAATGATGGTCTATTGCCCTGTATGTAAAAGAAAATTTTCTCGTTTTCGATCAATGGACAATGTAGATTGGCTTCTTACCTTTTGGTGCGAATCACACAGCTGCTCTTAACTGCGTTGATTTGGCCGGACATCAAGTGGGCGGGGGACAATCATGGAATTGCAATCTCGGAATTACCGTCGATAAATACACGCGCAAAGACGGCAGACAAATCCGTCAGTCATTTTGCTTGTTTCACCTCAAGATACTTACCATTGGATCCAGAGATTTCAGTGGAACGTCTTGAAGCCTTCACGGAAAGTTAACATACTACATTCTCATAGAATACTGATGTATTCTATTTGGATTGTTTCATGACTCTTGAAAACAAAAGTTTGCCAGCACATCGTTGACGCACATGGAGGGTACCAATCGTACTATTGCAAAGACCCCAATAAAAACCAACGTCAGTATAACTTTTAGTACTTGTTTTCAGTCAATCATATGAGATTCACTTATCACTAATTGCTGGTCATGTCTATGGGTTAAACTTGAATGGTGTTTGTTATGGCCTCTAGAATGTCCGCGGGAATTGTGTACCAAATAACATGTTGCATAAAACATCACTATTGAACACACCATGCTGCTGCATCAGTCCTGTGCGGTGAATTTCACAGACAAAAATCAATAAAGAAACATGCAACCTCTTTTGACAACTTCCTCCTTGATCAGCCAAAGGAGTGCGCATGGGTCTATGTCAATACCAGGGTTGGTTCGGATTCTACAATACTAGACTGTTTTCTGAAAGATGTAAAATAAATGTATGTTCTTTTTTGACACCAAGGTGAAATCAAGATGTTGTCATAATAGTCTTGTATATCAGTTCCACAAGATGCCTAAGTTGATAAAGCGTTCCTCTTTTTGTTGGATCTTGTTTGACCTAAAAAGACTTTGGAAGCACTTTGAGATCTCCTCCAGATGATAAGACTTCCACAATTGGAATGACTTGCCACTCATAGCGATTCTTGTAGGAACTTTGTTGGACTCTTCTTTCAAACTAAAGAAAATATGCGGAAAATTGATAACATGCTTGAAGATGTCAACTTCATGAGGTTATGTTTGCTTGAGAAGCACCACTCTTGACCATCTCTGTATCTCCATACTTGAAGTACACTTGAGTAATCATTTGGTTGGATTCTTCAGCATGTCAACTCTTGTGGTAGAAGTGAACCTCATTTACAAAGGCCAGGAGGATCTTCTTTGATACGTCTTGAATAGACCTCCAGACATTCAGGATCACCTTTACTTTCCTTCAGACGTTTTCTAAATTGGACCTCACTTGTATCCTGTAACCGCAAACACAGCTCTTTGATTTTTACTTTGATAAATGTGCCCCCCTCCGATGACATATCAAAGTAAATTACTGGAAATTTACCCATTGATTCAGCTTCAGGTGAGCTAAAATGTCTAAGCTTGGAACCGCTTGCCAGCGCTAATTTTTCTCCTGTCATAACTATTTGAACTCAACGAGCTCCTTTTGTTATGATTTTCAAAGAGATTTTGGAACTTGCCTTACAGATCTTTCACAAGGGCAACAGGGTCTTTTTTAATCCATCTCCGTATTCATCTGATTCTACCACGATTTCAAATCCTTTCATAGTCCTTAACATGAGTAAATCCGTATGTTTTCATATAAGGCCTCCCTTCAACGCTACAGGGGTCTTGAAGAGGAACTCATTAGCGGTGTACAAACCTACGACCCAACTTGAAAACCCATGAGAAAAACCCATGAAAACCCAACTTCTTTTTGGGTTTTTTTCATGGGTTTTCAAGTTGGGTCACCCCGGACTGGTTTGAATGCCCCAACACCCATCACATCCTGAAACATGCCCAGAGTCTCAGGCCGTAGGCAGCTCCTGTCGTCACTCAACGCTTTAATCTTACTTCACATATCTCTTCTTGTCACCACAACCACTAACTCCACTAACTCCAGTTTCCTTCAAACTTCAATTGCTTGTCTGGTAATGGTGTCCTTCATGAAATCTGACGACGACAGCAATCCAGACGATAATATTGGATTTGAAGAACGACTTATCATTTTTGCTTACACAGTCATGATGATATCATCTATGAACCAGCGTGCCTACATCCAACGACAGAAGCGAAGATTAGAAGAGGAAGAATCAATTTTAGGAGTGCTATTGATGATACGGGAAGAAGCCAAAAGGAGAAGATACCCACTACCTAGACTTCGCCGGCCTCGTATTAGTGAGAAGGCTCGAGCTTTTCAATCTTGGTTTGATGAGACTGATCGCACATGGTTCATGGCTGTAAGCTCGAGTTAAGTATATACATCTCTGTGATTTTAAAATCTGATCATCTTCCTTTTCAAACTGTGTTAGGCACGCATGTCGAAGGATGCCTTTACCAAGCTTCTCCACCGAATCGGATGGTGTCCTATCTTTCACAATAACTCGTCTTGCAATCAGGCACCGGTCCAGTGGCAGCTGTTAGTGGCTATGGCTAATTTAGGCTTATACGGAAATGGAGGATCATGTAGTATGAAGGCAAAGACATTTTACGTGTCAGGTATGCAGGAACTTTCTGCTGTAACGATCTCGAATGATTTAGGACTGACGCTTGGTTCTTGATTTTGGCAAGAGGGAAGTGTTGAAAATTATACGAAACACTGTATCCACGCTATTCTCGAGCTTGAGCCAGAATTTGTACGATGGCCAAATGCCCATGAACGAGCTGTAATCAAGCAACGTATCGGTACAACTTCTTGGCTCAAAGATTGCATCGGTTTTATCGATGGAACCTTAGTACCTTTAGCCTACGCTCCCTCCAAAAACAAGGAGGATTACTACACCCGGAAGTCAATCTATGCTTTGAACTCATTAATAATATGTGATGATAATCGAAAGATACTGTACGCTCACCATGGTTGGTGTGGTAGTGCCCACAATCAACGAGTGTTGAAGTCAACTCGAGTAAGTCATTTTCCTCAATTGAATCTTCTTCTCTGCATCCGACCTGATTCTCTATGCTTTAGTTCTATCAGGAAATCTCGTCTTTCTTTTCAGAGGGAGAGTACATCGTTGCCGATTCTGGCTATGCTTCGGTGGAAAACATCGTCCCAGTATTCAAACGATCGCGATCTGGCCCGCTTTCAGCTGCCCAAACTCACTTCAACAGCTCGATTTCCAAAATCCGAATCGCATCAGAACATTGCAATGGAATGTTACAGATGCGATTCGGGTCCCTTCACGAGCTGCGACTATCGATGGGCAACTCGAAAGATGCCCAATATGTATGTGACTGGATTTCCGCATGTGTCGTCATCCACAACTTCCTCATTGTGGATGGTTCGGCGATGTTTGGAATCTCCACAACCAGTAACTCGGAAGCGATGGACGACACTGCAACCCAAGCCCAAAGGCTTGCTTATTTGGACTCTTTGGGCAATTCACGCCGCGATTGTTTGTTTCGTGCTTTCTGTACCGATAAAGGTTATGTTTGATTTGTATCTCAAAGTTCTTTAAGAAGTTCTACACGGTTGTATACTCAAAGATTGTCAAGTTCATTTAGAGGAGTTCTTTGTGATTTGATGGATATCTTTTTTGTAATCAAATGATATCTTACTCTTATAGGTCTCATCAAAATGATGCAAGTGAATGAAGTCCTGATTTCTTTTGAAGCAAAATCAGTTTCAATTTTTGCATTTTGAAGAGTTTGAAACCAAGCGAACAGCCAGAGAGAAACATATAACAAAACACATCCTTTTTTAAATTTTAAAACAACTTTCGAATTTTTGAGCCAAAGACTCAAAGAGAAATCGATCGCAAAACACACAGCATCCTTTTTTTTCAATTTAAAACAACTTTTTAATTTTTGAGCCAAACACTCAAAGAGAAATCAATTGCAAAACGCACAGTTTACTTTTGATAATAAGAGACATACAACTTTATATTATAAAATTTATAATTGTTTTAACCCACCATACATCAGATAGCGAAGCCGCATATAACAGATACAGCCCTTGTTTGAATTTCCTAAATTTAATGTTTTATGTTGAGTTCAAGATCAATAGCAGGACATGGACATGAAAAAATTGAATCGATCGTGTTATTCCTTTGATGTAGAGAGGTTAGTCAGATCGAGAGGCTGTTCCAGAGGGCTCGGCATCAGGTATGGATGTTTGAGATGGCTTGACATCTGGTATCGCACGCAAAGCCAAGGCCTCAGCCATCGCTGGGTCTACGTTGTCTCGGATTAAGTCCACCACCATCTTCCCACGAGCAATTCGCAGCTCGACATTCAGTTTGGAGATTTCGACGTTTTCTTTTGAGGCCAGTTCTGTAGCTTGACTACTCTTCATCATGTTAGACATCTCCTTGGTGAAGTTGGTGCTAATTCGCTCTTGGGATTCATTAGCGCGAGCTTCGCTCGCTTCTCGATCTTCTTTGGTGGGGAGGCGATTCAGTGCAGACATAAAATCAGAAGAGTAATTAGGTGACTCTTTGGTGCCAATAGAGAAAGGAATATCTTTAGTATTCCCTCGGATACGCTTGCTAGGTGGATTACTAGGGGTGACCGGACGAGAATGTTTGGTGGTTTGAGAGGCTTGAGGAAGGCTGGATGGGGCAGATTCTTGGGACGCTGGAAGAATGTCTTCAAGCTGATGGCGTGGTGGTGTATCTTCCCACGTGTCAGGCAAAGTGTCTTCGATAGGGCTTTGAAGTTGTTCGTCTTTGTTCAACATCGAAGTTGAACCTTCTACTTGGTCGCCTATCGAGTCTCTAGAGGCTAAAGGGCTAGCAGATGGTCTATCTCGGAGTACAGGCTCCAGCTCCTCGTACCATGGGCATCTACGTAGTATTCTGACTATTGTACAAAGGTACTTGGTCAGTCTGAATGAAACAAGGATTCACAGACACACTTACCTTCAAGACTTCCCCCTTCTTCTTCTTCGCCTTTCTTTACTCTCCTCTTATTCCATTTGAATGCCGCGAGCTCCTCCTTTGACACGTTGAACTCGACATCAGCATCTTGATTGCCTTCCCCTGTCGCGGTTCGGAGTTTATTTGCGTCGTGGAACCACTGCACAAGCGTTCCAATCTACATATCCAAATGAAAAGTTAAGACAGATCGAAAAAGCTACATAAAGGCAGCAGACTTACCTCTTTTTCACACTCACGCCCTCCTCTGTCTGCATGCCCCTGTGAAACAAGGAAAGCAGCAACTCGATCACGAACAACACTCTTCTGTTGTGTTCGCCATTCGTTGTAGTTCTCAAAATTACTGCACCATTCAGCAATGAGGTCGATGTCCGATTTACCATTGCTTTCAGGGGTGAACCAGCATTTTCGACGCTTGGTGACATCTGAGTCTTCATCATGATCATTCTGAGTATTATCTTGAGAATCTAGTGTCGTATCGTTCTGAGTATCAGACTGGGGTGGAGACACTTGCTTGGCTTTTGATTTTCGGGGAGGCTTCTGAGAAGGTGGTGCTGGCGTTTTTCGAGGTCGACCTCGTGGCTTCTTAGGTGGGTCAGAAGGATCCATGATAGAAATGGAAGGTGTAGGCTGGTTGGCTGGTGGATCAGATGAGTTGATGACTTGTTGAAGACGTGCCCAATCTGCTGGTGAAAGAGTTGGGATGACGAAAGGGGTTGAAGTGGAATTAGGGCTGGATTCCGCTGTGTTTGCGCCAAAAGAACTTGAAGGGTTCTGAACAGAGTTCGACAGAGACGGAGTTGGTGTGGAAGTGGGACTGTTTTGGGGAAGGGTTTGGACAGTTTGGACATCTTGCGTCGGCAAGGAAGGGGTAGTTGAGTCCATATCGAACTCAACTATTTTTTTTTCAACAAACGGGTGATCAGATTTACCCAATTTCAACCCATCAGAAAAAACCCATGAAAAAAACCCAAAAAGAAGTTGGGTTTTCATGGGTTTTTCTCATGGGTTTTCAAGTTGGGTCGTAGGTTTGTACACCGCTATTGTGTATGTGTTTCATCAATAAATTTTTGGAAAAGTCAAAAGAAACAAACTTGTCAATTGTCTCTTGGACCTATTTCTGTTTTTTTTGGAAAAAGGAAAATAGAGAATCATAAGTACTAGCTGCTTGATGCAAGACATTTAGATGACAATGTTTGATGAGATTGTTCTTTCTGCCAGTGACCAAAGAATTCAAGTACGGAAAATTCACAAGATCAATGGTTTTCTTGATGATGCAAGAGTTTCAGTAAGACTCTTTGGTGGGATGATTTCATGTAAGATGATGCTCTTTCATGTGAACAGTTTCTCAAGCCAAGGCTTGCAAATGGAATCACTTTTTGAGTGAGCTGTCGTGGAAGCTATCGGTTTATACCCATATTACTGAGACATATGGCCTTATACAAGTTCGTCAGGTGAGATGTATTGTACAGAACGGAGGGGTTGAAACGAAACCTAGTTCAAGACAGGTGGTGAAAAAATCGAACAGAGGAACTTCCTAGCGAAATATAGAAAAGGAACTCGATAACATTTCTTAGATCAACTTCACTTCACTTTTAACAACTATTCATATCGATCTCAATCTTGAAAGCGGAAAAATGCCATCAGAGGCAGACGCAGCTCGACCTGCATTCGTATTACCCCAAATCAATGATCATCCAGACGCATGGGGTCCATCGCCCACGGCTCTACCTGCACAATTCAAAGAGTTCAGTGTAATCTCGATCCGAAACTCTTTATCTCTTGAGCATATCACTAACATTCCATTTTCAAACCGATCAGTATCCCCTATGCCCCTTTTTCAAAATCTGACAAGTTAGGACGTGTGGTGGACTGGAATGCGGATCTGGCTCAGCCCAACGTTGGTGCTAATGGCTATCCACGTGGAAACTTTCGATCCCAGCAACGTGGCCAAGGTCGAGAAAACTATGGTGCTGGTCAGGCTGGAACGTTCGCTTACTTTCACGATGAAGATGAAGCAAGTTTCAATCTTGTGGGCGGTGGTGCGAGCTTTAGTCGTGGTGGCGGTGGTGGTGGATTATTAGGCAGAGGCGGAGGTCGCGGTAGGGGTGGAAACCTCCGAGGTACTTCGGGTCGAGGCCGCGGCATGTCAGACCGGAACGATCGAGGTGGTGCACGAGGTGGGGTTGGCAGAAGGGGTGGTCAATGGGGAAGAGGCGGTGGAACGTGGAAAGGTGATTGGAATGACAGGAATTCCAGAACTCGTGAGAGTACCGTGGTGGTTGGACCAGAGTGGCAAGTGCGTGAGGAGATTGAATTCACTCGATTGGCCAAATTACGTCTTGAAGTAGATATCGATGAGGTCCAAGATATGTTGAGTATAGTTCCTCTAGCTAGTCAACTCGCCATAAGAAAACTAACTTAGTTCATTCTACCCTTGATCACAGTGCAAGCTACGGATTCTTATACGAATACGATCGTGTGTATGATCGAATCAATACCAAAAATCCTCAACCTCTCCAAATTTTGGATCGATCGCGTTATCATCCTACCGCTTCTGAAGATCCTGTCATTCAAGACTTGGCAGCTCGCAATAAAGCTAGAGTTTTCACTACCGATTCAGTCTTGAGTTTATTGATGTGTGCAACCAGATCGGTTTACCCTTGGGATATAGTCATGATCAAGGAAGGTGATAAATTATTTATGGACAAGCGGGAAGGTGGACCATTCGGTACGTTTGCTTACACAAGCACATCAATGAGGGACTCGTTTGTTGACATAAGCCTTTGTCTCGCACAGATTTCCTTAGCGTCAACGAGAACGCTGCTGACCCTCCATTGGAATCGGACAAGCCTGATTCCCTCAACACGCCTTCGGCTCTCTCCTTGGAAGCTACCTTTATCAACCAAAACTTTGGCTTACAGGTGGTAAAGGAAGACCCTGAAACAGTCTACCAATTCGAAAACCCGAACCCTTTCTATGGATCTGATGAAACAGAACCGTGCGCTTCGGCTGGACTAAGGTACCGGAAATTTGATCTCAGCTTGAATGAAGAAGAAGACCTCAGTATCATCATTCGAGCCGAAGTGGATGCCGTTTTACGTGGCTCAAATGCCTCAGTCAATCCAAACGCGGCCAAAGAGCAAGGTACCCAAGAAGAAGACAACTTCATCACTATCCGTACATTGAACGAGTTTGATTCCAACAGTCAAGGAAGCGGTGGTGCACCCAACTGGAGAACTAAACTAGACAGCCAAAGAGGTGCGGTTGTTGCGACTGAAATGAAGAACAACTCTTGCAAGCTCGCGAAATGGGCAGTGCAAAGCATCTTGGCCGGTGCTGATCAAATGAAGATGGGGTAGGAGGACTTTTTTGAATTGCAGTTTGATCTCTGTGGCTGTATAAATTCACTGACGTTTTCTTCGATTCAGTTACATCTCACGAGCTAATCCGAGAGACGCATCTAGACATGTCATACTAGGCCAACAATGGTTCAAACCCAAAGATTTTGCGTCTCAGATCAATGTCAACCTTGCCAACGGATGGGGGATTGTAAGAACGTTTGTTGACTTGGCACTCAAATCGCCCGATGGTAAATACCTCTTAATGAAGGATCCTAACAAAGTAAGTTATTCAATCCTACCGTCATCATCGATCTTCGTACTGACCCATATCCTTCCCATTAGCCTGTTGTTCGGTTCTACAAAGTCCCGGAGAATGCTTTTGATCTACCAGAGGATGAGGATGAACAGGAAGATGATGATGATGAAGCTGAAATCGATCTTGGCACATGATTTATAAGTCCAGTACTATTGTCAATCAAAACCGTGCTTGTCATCCTAAAATGCACATCATAACGTAAGAGTGCTTCGAGTGATTTGTGCAGTCACTGTCTGCTTGTCCATCTTCCTGTGTTCCTGCAAGTGATGTACACTCAAGTTGTGCATTCAAAGGAACAAGCCGGGAAACGTGCTTGTCATCTTGATATGCACCCCATAAGATGAGAGTTCATCAAGTCGTGCAATTACTGCCTGTCTAACCATCTTCCTGCATTCCTGCATGTGATTTGCGCCTCAGTTGCGCATTCAACACTAAACAAGTTGGTGCTAGATGATGTACTTCCGAGACCTGACACTTCAGGTCAAAGAACATCAACTCGATCTACCCGAATCGTCACTGCTGAGCTCGCGCGGGTAGATATCCTCATTGTTCAGGGGCGGTTTGTTGAGAAAGTGTATTGATAAACATCTCGAGTAGTGAGACCCAGCGAGGAAAGATATGCGTACATAATCCGCTTCATCCATCCATGAAAGATTGACAATTATCTCTGAGCGCGTGCTTCACTTTACAGCGTAGTTTCGCAGATGCTGGAATGTAGATATTTCGAGCCCTCAGATATATCAGTCTCAGCCTGTCTCAACACACCGCAAGCCTCGTTGTGAGGCAAGTGAAGTTTTCTACCACTCATGCCTCCTGTGTTTCGGTGCTTATGATTTGATCGCCCAGCGTGATGTCAAGCTGGGTAATGGTGCTAAAGCATAAATACTTTGGCTTTAGTTGATAACTTGCCGTATGTCCTGAAGATCGCCACGGGAATCCAACATCCTGCTCCACCAGTCTTTGAAAGTTGAAGATAAAGATTTTCGAAATTACTCTCAAGTACAGGCTCGTAAGGCAATATATCAGTTGAAGAGCACCAAATATCAATCTGAGTGAAATCAACAATCGCTTACATTGAGCTTCAGTTGAGTTTTGTTGGTTTTCCGGTGACCCTGTTTTATTGAATTTAACAAGAAGATTGATTCTCAAAGGCCCTTTAAGATGGAACTCGCTTCATCTCTCGCCTCAAGATTTACCAGGATTCAAAACAAATGTCCATACTTCTTGATGCACTACAAGTGATTTGATGAAAGTGCTGTGAATTCAGTTTTTCCCATCTGATGGCTATATATATATATTGATTGAGTAGGTCTGGCGGAATATTGACTTTGCCTTCTCTGTTCGCAAATCGAGCTCACGACGAGATGCATTTGAGAGTCAGCTTGTTACTTGTATTCACTTGCTTCTTCATCCAAACCAGTCCAGCATCTCGGCTTCCGAATCGAAATTTACTCACCACTACTAGTACAGTACCTGGAGAAGAAACCATCACATGTAATCATCAATCACCTCTGATAATGAAACGAGAAAGGATCATAGAATTTATTCAATCGTTTTGTCTAGAAATCATGGGTGAAGAATTCGGAGGAACTCAAGCTCATCTGGGGATGAAAGAAATCTATACGATCATCCCAAACCCCATCAATCCAAAAGAAGCCACTCATCTGATCTTAGAAACCAAGTCTGTAAATCGTTGTAGGTTTTCAGTTGATGATAGTTGTGGAAGATATTTAACTAGACCAACAGATGAATGTAATATTGGTGAAGAAGATAAACAAGGAGGAATGGTCACTGATGGATGTTCGATTTGGACAGCTAAGCCAATTTGATGGGTTTGAAGAGCTTTTATTTTAAATTATTAAAAGGTAGTCCGTATTCTTTTCTACCGTTAAGTCAGTTTTGGTCAGATTGATCCTTATTAATGAGATGATAATATTTTTGATCTTCTAGGGAGGGAATCCATGGAGGGTTATAGACACTTGAACACATGTGGTCAGTCCTCACCCATCCTTTCTTCATCAATTCATCAGTCTTTGTGATTTAGATTCAATCAGCTCATCTAGGTTTTGATTGCAATAGCTGATGATTGATAAAAGTGTTGATAGAGTAACATAGAGACCGTTCAAAGATTCCAAATTTCTCTAAACGCTATTTTCAACGAGTTTTCATTTTTTTTTCTCGAGTAGATTTAAGGAATCAATTACCTATTAGAATTGTTATGGTGTTACCATTTCCTGTAAACTTGCGCGCTGAAACCAGTCCGTCACTTGTTTTTCAGGGGCTTCAACTGGTGCATCAATTGGTATTGAACAGAACTTATAAATAATATAGAAATGCACTGTGGTGGATGCCTACCTTCAGTCTATAATTCTTGTTGGAGGAAATAAAAGGAGGAGATCAACCAAGTATTTTTTCTGTTCAAGGTACGTACGTCAGCCAGAGGATGGTGTACTTCAGTCCTGTGACCATCAAATTCACATCATTCTTTATCAGATCTCCCAATGAGATCACTTATGATAATCATCTTGACCAATGAATTTTCCCAAAGATGAGCCTACTCCAAGCCCATGAGATTTTGCAGTCACATGAATTGGATTGTAAGGCCAGTTATAGCTTCCTCTGAATACATGAATGGATTTCTTTCAAGGTGCTAAGTCATTAAAGACTATGGATCTCAGTGCTCAGAAATTTAACAAGCAATCATTCAACAAAGTCTACTTTGACTTGAGGTGATTCAACTTGATAAGAAATCAATTTACTTGGATAGGTAAAACAATCATTTAACTTTCTTTAATAGATCTTTTGCCATCACACAGAAAGGTGTCGTGAATTGGAACTGTGACCTTGAATCTTTTGGAATCTTGAAGTGTGGGTTTCTTGAGGATGACCTTTACCACTAGGGGGCCACTGAATACTTGTGGAAAGGAACAGATCTCTATCAAGTTTTTGATTATCTTCATCTCTAATAGCTATTCTAACATTATAAGATACTCAGCTTGAATTCAAGGTTAAAGTGGTGTGTATTTAGATTATATGATTTTAATGGTTCAACTTCAAGCTAGAAAAATACACTTGAACCAAGAAATCATCAAGACTTTCTCTGAAATCCAATCACTGATTAATTCCAAAGAGATGTATGACTTCAAAATAAACAATATGATAAAGATATCTACAGTCAATCTAGATTAGCTTGTCCGAGCAGATTTTATTTATTTATTTTTTACAGCAATACAGGTAAATCTATAAGCATAAACATATGATTCATGTGCTTATGTTTGTCTGGTCATGAGTCAGACCAACCACTGCTGACCACAGTCAACAGCGCTTCACTATTATGAACCTTCAGCACCGTACTTTCATCCTACACGCATCGATCCCATATTCCATTTCAGCCAAGGACCTCTAGTGTGAGCTTGACCTTGTCTTCTAGGCTTTGAATTCAATCTCTTTACTTCAATTCAGACCTCTAAGCTTCGATTTGGCCCTCTGCGTCTTCGATTCAACCCTCTATGTCTATTTGAGTCTATCGGTTTTGAAATCTTGGCTTTGATGCAAGTGAAGGGCTGTCTTTAGCCCGTGTTCTCACTTTTGAATCCCTTCTTTAGGCTCCAGATCCAACTCGTAAATTCAACTGTTAAGCTCTGGCCATTTGTTGACTAACTCAATCGTTCCCTTCTTATTTATCTTCCTTAGCTTTGAATCTGTCACATCAGATCAAATCCATTGTCTCAATGTTCATTCTGCTTGTATCTCATCTAGCCTCAGCTTGCCATTGGGATACAGTCTCTTCATGTGGTGCTTCAATCGCTTTCCAAATCCATTGATACCATGCCAGAAAGTGAGGAGATCGTGTGCAATGATCATGGTCACAGATAGGCAGAGTGCCAACAGTTCTTAGATCAAGTCATAGATCGTGTACTCCACACTGGAGTATGCAAGGAAGCCAGCAACCACCAAGTATGATCTCAGGTCCTACTGAAAAGGAAATAAGACAGTTCTTCATGACCGCAAAGTAAGAAAGTACAGTGCAAGTCTTTAAGCATTTGCAAGAGGTTTGTGCATTCTGAGACTGTGGGCCTAATGAACTCATAGGCGACAGAAAAAGCCCAGAAATTATATCAACTAGACCTGAGGATGATGACAGTAAACAGTTCATGTTATTGAATTGATTGAGCATTGGGATGACAGGTACAAAATTCCTATATACAGATAAGACACTGATTTTTTCTCGAGAAGCACAGCGAAATCGGATAGCAAGAAAAAACAATATAATGAGATCCACAGACTGGGTAAGTAGCCTCTTACTGATGATTTGCAATAAAACAAGATCGATCCTCGCCGCTGGATTGGATCTATTAGATTGCTGGATCCCCAAATTACTCTAGAGTGTCTAAACCAAAGACCAGGGCTTGAGTTGACAGGCAGAAGGGAGTCCAAAGAAATGTAACATTTCAATTAGCGGGGGTTTAGTCGGTGAACAGGACTTAAGTCAAAGAAAATACACACCCTGAATTGGTAATAAGATAGGGAATTGAGTCGATGAGCTTGGAGATATCTGATGAATGGACCAGGACATTGGACCGATTGGACAGACAAGGAAGATATTCAAAGATCAGATGATCGATCGCAATATGAGAACAATATTCAAAGAGCTTACTTGAGTCAAAGCCGAGTTGTTACAGCCGAGATCGAAAGGGTGGTTGGATCGCGGGATGAAAGCCTAGATGATATGCACAATTTTCAAAGGATAGTTAGTGACGAGGTAAAGAGGATTCAAGTGATTTAAGGATGGGTTTGGACGGAATGGATTGATGCTGATAGATGCTGATCAGTCAGAAGCTTGAATCGTCAAAACGGGCCCATTCAACTGAATGTGGTGTCGCAGTTGAAGGCTATGTATGCTTATAAAATGGCCTGTATTGGCCTGTATACGTCTGAAAATAAAAATAAAAATTCTCGATTGGCCAAGCTAATCTAGATTGACTGTAACAGATCATCACTTCTATCACTCTTTGATTATGGTCTAAAGTCTTTAGGGCCCGTTTGGTTGCGTTTATTTTACTGCGATTATGCGAATACCACAGTCAAATAAACGCAACCAAATTCTCACCGTTTGGTAACCCAAATATAGAGATTATCATACAACAGTATTCGGTTGATAATCTCATAATCTGAGTTATTTCCGTAAACTCTTTTTTGAGTTTATTTCCGATTGTAATCGGAATAATTCCGTACGTGAGACGGGGACTTGTCGATATTTCGACTTTTTCTTTCCTCATCACTCAATACCTCCCCTTTCCCTTCAACACCAACCCGTTTCATTTCTCTTTTTCCCTTCAACACCAACCCGTTTCATTTCTTTTTTTCCCTTCAACACCAACCCGTTTCATGTCTTTTTTTTTCCTTTTCCTGTTCCTTCACCCTTTTTTTGATCACCCCCAATAACAATTTTCAAATTCTTCGATCAAATTCTTCAATCCTGTTCTTCGATCCGACTTCTTCCAACCTCTTCTTCTTCCAACTTCTCACTTCAATTCCAACGTGTGCTTCTTTGGTTCTTCTTTGATCGAATACTTCAATTCCAACTTCTTCGATCAACTTCTCCAATCCTGTTCTTCGGTTCTGCTTTCCAACTTCAATTCCAACTTCTCCAATCCTGTTCTTCGGTTCGGTTCTGCTTTCCAACTTCTTCGACCAACTTCTCCAATCCTGTTCTTCGGTTCTGCTTCTTTGGTTCTGGTTTCCAACTTCAATTCCAACTTCTTCCAACTTCTTCCAACTTCTTCCAACTTATTTGAGCGAAATGCCGAAAGCTACCAAAGCCGATAAAGCTGATAAAGCTTCGAGCAGTTTGACGGCTCCGAACTGGACCAACTCGAAGTCTCGAGTGGTGCTTGATGGCTTGATAATGCAGAAGATAGCTGGCAAGAAGGCTGAATCGGGTTTTAAAAGCGAGGCCTGGACTGAGGTGACCAAGGATTACAATGCTCAATTTAAAACCGATCTTACCAAGGGACAACTCAAGAACAATTTTCAAAATGTAAGTCCATTCTTGTTTTGTATTTCAGTTCATCTCGCTAACTACTTCCCATTATGATACACAGTTGAAGAAAGCATATGCCATTGTACACGACTTGCGAGGAGCTTCAGGCGCTGGATGGAACGAGGCGACTCAGATGATCGAGGCAAGCCCACAGTTCTGGAAGGAGTGGAACTTGGTGAGTATCTCCTTGATCACGAGTAGTCAAATCTGATGCTGACTATGATTGATATTTGTTTGATTGCTTTAGACTCACCATGGCGCTAGTGTATACAAGAAGAAACCTTTCCCTCTTTATGACCTCATGCACGAGTTATGCGGTAACACCAACGCTTCAGCTGAAGGAATTGTTGGGACCCAGACGATTCCAACCAATCAAAACCAACCAGCTAGTCAAAAGGATGACTCTCGAGAAAACCAACCAGCTAGTCAAAAGGATGACTCTCGAGACAAATCACCATCGCCTAGTGAAAAGAATGTATCGGACCATGGTTCCGATGACAAATCGGATGTTTTCAAGCTTCCTCCACCATTGAAACGTCAAAGTAGAGCTTGAGGTAAGCTCTTTACCCTCTTCTTTTATTGTTTCTTTTCTCTTTTGATTAAACACAATGCTAACCACATCTGATTAATTAATCTCAGCTCGAGAAGCTTCTCTCTTACCTCATGAAATTGCATTGGACCCGGATGCTAACGACGACTCTGACGATGACGGTATCACTCAAACTGCGGCAACTCCGACTCCCAAAGCTCGATCTTTCAGCAAGAAGCCAGCTCCCCGTGTCAGACCAAACACAAAAGCCAAACTCGCCGCTTCTTTGGACAATTCAGCTGATCTACTCAAGACCCAGGCTACTCAAGCGATTGAACGCGAGAAATTGAAAGCTGAAGCCATCGCTGCTCACGATGCTGCGAAGGAACAGATCCTAGTTACTGCCGCTCGATTGGATCAAGAATCTCTTACCTTCAAATTCACAGCTGTCCCTTCTCAATACAAGGCCCTGGAGATCTTCAACAAGTCCTGGCGAGAGCACTTTGACGACACCGCAGCTGCAACTGAAGCAATCCTCCTGTTTGAACAGGAGGACAAGTGTCGAACTTTCATTAATTCCGATCCCGAGTTGAGATGGAGTTGGCTCGCGTTGAGCCTTGGGTATAGAATTGTACCCAATGTCCAAGATGGTGGTCAAGCTGCTTAACATCAAATTCAAATTTATATCTTAAATTACATTATGATCAGATATTATATTATACTTTGGTTTTATTTTATAAAATGCTATTGTTTTACATGATACAAGGTTGTAATCTACAAACTGTCCTGTCCTGGTTTAAAAAGTTTGTCCGAGTGAAATAGATATGTTTCTAGTCTGCTTATTGGTTTGAGAATGAAATACATGAATGTTATCTTTGTCCAAGTGTTGTCCGAGTGAAATAGATATGTTTGTAGTCTGCTTATTGGTTTGAGAATGAAATACATGAATGTTGTGTTTTTGATTTGAAGATTCTAGCCTCAATAGCGAGGGTGAGCAATGTAAGCAGCCCACATATCCATGGCCATCTGATCTCTATCATCGGCCGCCTGAGTTCGAAGACCAGCGGATGCTACTTGATAAGCATCCACTTGTTGATTGGGCCATTCCTGAGCCTGGTCTTCATCGTCCATAAAGAAATCGGCGCCTCCTTTCTTAACTATTATATTATGTAAAACACACATTGCTATGACTAATGTAGATTGCAATTCAATTGAGAACGAGTGCATATTAGAAAGCATCTCGAATCTCTTCTTGATTACCCCAAAGATGCGTTCAATCGCATTTCTTAAACTTGAATGCCTTAAGTTAAACAGTTCTTTATAGTCTCTGGGCCCAGCATTACCTTGGGCCCATTCTTGTAGATGATATCTTACTCCTCGATAAGGAGTTAAGAAACCAGGTTCGTTTGCATACCCAGCATTGGCAAGGTAGAAACGACCTATCAGAAGGGAGAATAGTCAGTATTGGAATATACGAAAGGAGGTAAATGACGTACCTGCTGGGACCACAAACCTACCCTGCTGCCGAGCCACCTCCAATACTCTGGCATCGGCAGCAGAACCTTTGAATCCAGCCAGAACAAAGGTGAACATTAAGTTGAATGAACACCCAGCCAGGATGTTCTGGCTCAAAAACCCTTTTCGATTCCGGTAAAGCTCACGTTCGCTGTTCCGAACTACAGCTCCGATGTGGGTGCCATTGATGGCACCTATACAATCTTTAAACCAAGGATATCGCTTGGAATCCAACACAATTTCAGGTGGACAAGGCGTTTGGGGACCAGGTTGTCTTATGAATCTATCCGAAACTTGCTCAAGTGCATTTGCAACGATGTGAAAGTATCGGCTCGTGGTTTCCTTCGAGTGTTGAAATCGTTCAGAAGTCATTCGATTTGAAGCATGATTTCCTATAGTGTAAAGGAACATCATGACTTGCTCCTGAGTATCGATGTGAATCGAAGACGTGAGGTGTTCATCCAACACCTCCATGAGGGCAAGGAAGGTGGTCTTGTCCATGCGACAGACCTCAAGGAATCAAACGGGACTTCCGTCGAACACCTCTTGAGCGTACTGGTGACCTCGGAGTCGAGACGTACGGCAGGGGATGCTTGGAGCCAGCTCAGCAGCCAGGAGTTCTTGGGCTAAGATGATATTGTTCTCAATTTGCTCTCGGAGAGCGTCTTCATTACCGTCTGACTTGAATAAATCTTCACTTCGAGTCGTGAGAAACAAATCCAAGCTATCGATGGATGCAGTTGGTGATAGATAGTCGGACATGGTTGTTTACCAACCAATGTCCGAATTGGAATCACTTTGGCATTGAAATACCAAACGATTATCCCTGGAAACCTCTCATTACCTCTCATCTCGTGATTATTTGTGAGTTGCAACTTTTACTGCATTTTCAGGTCACTTAATGCAGTGTACTTTTACTGTAGTACACGATAATCTCCGGCAACCAAACGGGCCCTTAATGATCCTTTTAAATTATTGAACGATTATATGTAGTACACAAGCTGATAGGTCACATGCTTCATAAGGATCATGGGTACATTAGGTTGTGGGCAACAGGTTTTGGTGGGTTTATTTACAAATCTGAATGGGTTTTCTGAAGTCAGCTTTGTGATACTTGAAGTTCCAGTGGTAAACTAGATGTATATGATCAATTTCACATTGCTCATAAGATGTCATTCAGATACTTGATTTTAGGAGGAAATGATGATCAGCATGAAAAGTGAATGAAAGAGTTTCATAAGAAACAATCTCATTAATTAAATAAAACATCATCAAAGGTTTTGATTTTGCTTGTGAAACAGTCATGAAGCCTTCCTCAGAAGCCATCAATACACTCTTTAGAATCTCTTTGATGGAATTAATTTTTTTTACACTTTTGATCATTAATTCCAATTTTCAGAATAAGTTTGTAAAGGATGATTAACGATTTAGATTAAAAAAATAGATTTTGAGCTATACATATTTAATGAATTCCTTGCAGATGGGTGTGATAGGATCAATAAGATGAAGCATGTTTTTCAGTGCGTTGGGAAGACAAGTGTAAGAGTGCATACATAGGAACCAATACTAGTGCATATAAAGCAGTCAAGATGAAAAAGTCAAGAATTTTATCCGTGAGATGATCATGAATTGAGATGATGAAAAAGAGGTACCGATTTGGCAGTTAGGATCGATGAGAGGAGAGTTGATTTACAGTTTGCATGACAACGGAACAGAACTGAATGAATGAGATGGAAGATGATTTTGATTTGAACCCGGTTTCGATAGGGTGAAATGGTTTGAGTAAGTATTTGTTGTTGAGAATCATCTTCTGAATGAGGGGAAAGGGTAAAGGTTCAATGAATTGTAAAATTGAATCAGGTTCGAGGATGAGAATCAGGATCAGGGCAGTGGTGTGGTGTGTATCAGGGGTATTTTTAATATTAAAATCCGAGCTGGTTTAATATCTTAAGGTACAGCAGCCTGGTAATCTTAATTTCAATTCCGAACCCACTCAAAACTTTATAAACACTTCACTCAGCTTCACTCTCAGGATCAGGTTCACCTTCAATCCAACGATTCGATTATCTTACAAAAACACATCAACATCAATCCAACCAATCAAAATGACTTCAATCAGTTCAGATCGATATGATGATTTATCTCGATTTTGTAAAACTCCAATCGACTCTATCATTTCCAAAATATCTAATCAACTCATTCATCAACTCAACTCGATTCATCCATCATCCACTTCAACTTACTTCTCTTCTTCTCATTCATCTCATCTATCTAAATTTCAAGCTCAATCTCTACCTACTCTTACCATTCATGCTTATCTAACTCGGTCTGTCTCTCTCTCCTTCTTTCATTCTCAACCATCATCTCTCTCATTCTGATGGCTTCTTTTTCTTTCAACTTAGTCTCATCACTCTCGCTCCAATCTCAATCGATTCAATCTTACTAGCATTACTCTATTTGAATCGTTCAACTACCTTATCCATCAATCTCATTCATTCCATCTCTCATAAATCTACACATGATTTACCTATCATTCCTTATGATCTCTCGACCATTCATCGGCTCTTACTCTCTACTCTCATGGTCGCAAACAAGTTTATCTCGGATCACTATCTATCGGCTTCCAGAGCTTCTAAAGTCGGCGGGGTACCTATCCCTGAATTAGCTTCATTAGAAAGATCTTTACTTTATTGTCTGGATTTTGATTTAAACTTTACCATGTCGGATTTAAATCAAGTGGCTCAATGGGTCTTGACGGATGATTCATCTGCTTTATCATCTCAATCAACCACTTCTACCATTCCTCAAGCTGTTCATCTACCTATTATCAATATCGAACAACTTGAGTTGAAGGATCAAGAAGAAGTGACTGAAGATCTCAAGCCGATTCATTCTCCACCTACTCTTTCAATCTCTGATCCATCATCTCGACCTTCATCTTCTCAAACAAGCTCTGATTCACTATGCTCATCTTCTCAACCATCTTGTCTGAGTCACTCAAACTCTGATTCTCATTCACCACTTCAACAACACTCTAGATCCCAATCGATCTCAGATCCCAAACCGATTCCACATCCCCAATCAATTTCAAGATCCCAATCCATCTCTCATTCAAACCATTCGATTCATCATTCCTTGAAACCTTTAAATCCTAGTACGGTGATTCCTAGAAGAAGAGTGTTTTTAAGAACTCATTTTGTTAAAGATCCAAGGTATAATACGAATTATTTGACCACTAGACCAAAGGTGGAAGAATATGAAAGTGAAGAATTGAAGAATCCTACTCGAATCGTTTTGACTAAGTTGGATTCTAAAGGTTTGAAGATTCAAACTGAATTATTAGGTGTTAGTTTGATTACGGGTGAAAAGATATGTAGAACGATGTCTACTCAATCTATTCCTTTATGAAATCATCTCCCCCTCCCATCAAAAAAAATCAATTGGTTTTCTTTTTGGATGGGAAGTGGGTTTTGTGGGGGTTTTTTGAAGGTGTGATTGTACAAGAATACTTTCTTCTTGGATCTTTTTTTTTTCGTTATTTTTCGGTTTTGTGAATGAGTTTTTTGTTTTTTTCAAAAAAAGGATTCTGTTGAATAAGTAGACTTTTTTTTTCGTAATTATGAAAAGGGATTTTTATGATTTATGATTTTTCGTTTTTGTGTATCATACACTAGACGTTTTTTTTTTTCGGATATTTCTTTGGATATTTCTTTTTCTGGGTTTCTTTTAAATTGGGTTTTCACAGTACGATCTTCAAATAGATATATATATTTGTTTTGTTTGGTTTTCTGAAAGAAATATATTGGGAATGACAGATTGAGATGAAAACTATTTGTATGATTTACTTTATAGAAAGTATTTAATTTTTGTTTTGGTTTTTGTTTGGTTTGTTTAAAATAATATTGATTTGTGTGAGTGTTTACCACCTTGAAAATAAATGATTGAATTGATGAGAGAAAGAGAAAGAAAGAGAGAAAGAGAAAGAAAGAGAGAAAGAGAAAGAAAGAGAGAAAGAGAAAGAAAGAGAGAAAGAGAAAGAAAGAGAGAAAGAGAAAGAAAGAGAGGAAATGAAGAAGGTTATTGATTGTGGTGTGTATGCGTCAGACTCTGGAGCTTGACTTGGTTTTCTTAAGTACAATGTATGATATGGTATGATAAAGGTAAGCTACATAAAAGAACTAGCTAGCTGCAAAGAGTGGTGGCTGTGTTTGATCACAGTGTCTTTGATACCCAAAAATTGAAAAAGGTCAATCAGTTTACATCCCACTCATTCAGCCTTGCTTGTTTGTAGAGGCTAGAAGGGCTTATAGTCAAGCTTCCTTGATTACCCAAATTCAATATATCTCATCTTATTATTCTTTTCTGTTTAGAAATGTCATTCACTGCTTGTTTTACCACTCAGATTGTCATCATCGTATCTGTAACTGCTCAAGATCATTATCTTACTAATGATATCGTATCAAACTACATACATAGGTTAATACTCAAGACTTAAGGTTTATTGAACTCTTTACTATGTACTGAGATAAAAAATTGAATTTATATGATATCCTTTTCAGGGTGTACAACAGTACAGACTTTGATAAAACTCTTAATGTTTTGCAGGTTTTCTTTTCTACATGAATTGATTTCTTGAAGTGTTTTTTTGAAAAGTTTGGATTTGATTTGTGGATGGATTTGAATTTGTTTTAGTTGATTGAGATCAGCCTATATATCAGCTTTATTGGAAGATGAAGTGAATACCAGATTTCTGATAGGTTTTTGTAGATTGGATTTTTAGGATGTTCTTCACTTGCTTTACCTATATCCTAGACTTACAAAAGCTTTTGGGTTTGGTTAAAGTGAATTTGTTTGTTTTATACAATCATACCATATCTTAATATGGGTACACAAATATGAAATCCGTATGGAAAAACTCGCATGGAAAACCCGCATTAAACCTTATGGTTTTTTTGGGTTTCCCCGCTATAACCTTTTAATCCTTACAAAAGCTTTAGATTGGTTAAAGTGAATTTGTTTGTTTATACAATCAATCAATCTATAATAAGTTGTATCTTTAAAAACAAACAAAGAAAAAAAAACCGTGATTATTTGATATCATTATGAATATGATTTTGTTTGATCATTTTCTGAGAGGTTTCTACATAAGAAGATTAAGATGATACAAATCAATAGATAGATACTTTAATTGGAATGATATAGGTGAATTTTTAATCAACATAGCTGTGAGATTTTTTCTGAAAGGTTGAGGGTTTGGATTAAATCTTTGAGAGATATGAATAGGAAAAAAGATAAGATCTGGACTGGGATTGGTCATCAATGCCTTTTAGTTTGTTTCAAGTTTTTTTTTTGGATACCAGATGTGTTGAAAGGTTTTTGATGTCTTGTCATGTAGAACACAAGATTTCCAATCCTCTCTTTACATCAGGTTCTTTATGTTGAAGGTTTTAGGTCTACGTGACACGCTTTTGGCTGTACATACATCACAGAGGTGAGTTTTGAACTCATGAAGTAAGGATCTATTGTTACAAGAGGAGATTAACTTACATTTCACTTTGATTTAAGTGCTTGATCTGTTTACTTGATAGCTCCAACCAGGGGAGACCTTTTTTGTCATGGAGTTTGGTCATGAGTATATATTGGAAGTTTTGAGCTCATGATCAAGGCCAGTTATTTATTGAGTTTATGATCTTTCTTCTTCTTTCCATCTGGTAGAAATTAGAGGATCATGTATTGGAAGAGAATATAAATAAATCGATTTGATATCACCTGATTTGAAAAACAAAAAAATCAAATCATCAAGAGAATGTTAGCAAAAAAAAATGAAAAAGGTTTGAATCAAGATTTTTCTTTTGAGATAAATATACCTTCAAGTCCATTAGAAAGATTTATAGAAGAAGCCGTAAATCTATTTGATTTGAATTCTTTAAAGATAGTTGGTTCGATACTGATGATTTGAGTAGCTGTACTTAAATGATGATGAAGAATAACAGAAATCCAAAACTCAAAAGCCATTGAAAAAACATGTTTTTGATCATCTTCAGGTGATTCAGAAACCTGGAAAAAGAATCAATCGAATCAAGTTTTGGTAATCAGTATAATCGAAAGAGAAAGAGAAAGAAACCAATGGACTAGAGAAATGATGGTAAAGCGAGAATGTAAGAAAGACTTTACCAGATCTGATTTGAGTTCTTCTCGTTCAGCTCGATCAGTAGATCTATGAATCGTGAATTCATAAGATAAATATTGATCTACTGGACTCCTAAGTTTTCTTTTAGTATCAAATGAATTAACAGTATGTTTTGTGATCCCAGCTGATGAATCAGTATTAACATATGCAATCAAGATCTCAGGAAAATTCGAATGTAAATCAACTTCAGCTCTTTTGACAACCGTTCCAATAGGTGCCCACATAATAATTCGTCTAAAGATTCCAGTACTCTCATCTCCTTCATCATTAACCATGATACCCCAAAAAGCTGACTTTAGATCAGATGATAAGTGTGATGGATCTAGATCAGTACTATTACTGTTGGTTGATTGAAATGTAAAACAATCCCAATTACTTCCTACTACTCCGTTTGCAATGGCTTTCGAAGTGATTTGTCGTAAGATCCTTTGGACCACTTTAAGCCATGCACTCGGTTTAAAGTGTTCTTCAAGTTGAGATTTCATTTTAACTACTGGTAATGAATCGTAATCTAAACCAGCAAGGATCTTGGGAATCCTTAAAAGCTTTTGAGGTATACTTGATCGTTTTCCTTTATCTGCCATTAAGTCTATAGGCATTCTTTTGACTAGACTAGGATTTGATTTCTTGGTGAGATCATTGGGGTTCTTAGATGAGGAAAGGCTGAAGAGATTAAAGCAGACAAGGTGGATTTCAACGCATGAAAGGATATCTTGATAAGTTAATTCATTATCGAGCATTCTTCAATGAAGGAAATCATTACCTTGGTGGGGAAAATCCATTTGTTGTCTCGGTGACTTGAACGGTGTTTTTTCCATCAAATGTAGATATTGATGAATGAATTGGGTCATCGTTTGCTTCCTGATCCAATATCAACTTTGAATGCCACGAAAAAGGAAAACGACAGTATGCATAAGTATGCTAGAGCCTATTTTTTCCTGAAAACATACATTCATCAAGACCAACCTGTATGCGCCCATCCCAAACATTACGAAGGGGAGCATTGATCACTAGAGTTTTCTCAGCATTCTGATAGATGAACCAGGACCCAAAGAAGTCAATCAATCAACAGATGATTCTAAGCTGTTTTAGTCATTCTATATAACCACAGTGACTTACCTGTGAGATAGTAGGACTTTCTGGTTGAGAATCGTTGCATATGTGTGTTGTCAAGGGTGAAGATTTTGTTGATATTGACGTCAAGAGGATGATCAAAACGGTGATGAGATTGAATAAGTTACATCTGGATCCATGGTACAAAGGAGCTTTCAAGGGAGTAATGGTCGAAAATGAATGATACCACAGTGAGATGATGATGAGAAAGGTGTTGGAGATGGAATGGTACCAAAGAAATGAGGTTGATCCTAACATCAGGTGGGCGAGGGATTAGAGATCAAAGTCGATTCGAGGACTTGCAAAAGATGTATGTATGATTGTGATTTCGATCAATTAGCTCTATGAGGGCATACTTGTATAATAAAAAGTGATCAAGTGGAAATTAGATAGCGATTGGTATGTCCAAAGTGGTAGCTCAATGAGAACATTGTACACATATGAGGGGGCGCAGACGAGTAATGGCAAAGTAAAGAATCCAGGAATGATAAAGTTTACATTACATTTCAATACTTGATCTGGATCATTCTCTTGGACCTGGTCTTACTGTTACATCGGTCGCAATAAGATATCTTTCCAAGCTGCTTGTACGTGATCTGAAGCGTTCAAAGAGTTTCTCATCATCGACTGTTGATGAGACGGACAAAAAGATCAGTGGATTGCTTGGCAGATCAGCTGATGGTCCCACCCAGATCACATTGCTGTCGGTTTTACAAAGCTTGCTGAGACTTCCAACCCTCAAATTGCTCAACTTTTGTGGGAAAACTTGAACATGCTTTTTCATCAAATCACTCTGATCTCAACGGGGTCTGCCGAGCCTTGCATGGCCACACACACACACTGACACAATACTTTTGTAGGCTATGAGCTGGATCCTTTACAACATGAGACGCAGATACATAATTGCTCATCAAACAGTCGGAACGAACGCAGCGATTTTATCACACGTCTCACGGCTCATTCATCCAAGGCAGGTGTAGCTTGGTGAGAAAAAGGCATATTAGCACTCCGCTGAGTAATGTCACGATTGCCCCTTGAAAGAATAAATTCCTTCCGTGAAAAAAGTTAATTCCGATCAATCAAGATCCTTCGATCAACGGTATCTAGAGTGTTCTCGATGTGACTTGGGCACACTGGTATTATATAAAAGCTCGCAGTGTTCCAGATAATCAGTTCACCAAGCTTACGGTCGGAACGATGGATGAGGCCAATATGTAAACCAGAAAAATAAATGTATCAAAGATGGTGTATAATTTGGTTTATACAACTGGACAATTTGACTCGCCAGAATCAGATGTCCAGTTCAGAATTACTCAGGTTTGTGTCTTTTGATCTTTCCTGGAAAATATTCTATACTTCTCAACACCGACTATTGTGATTTCTAATTTCATATCATGAAGCAAAAATTTGATTAAATATGATGTGTTCACTTATAAGCAGGTCTTTTGAGAATGGGGGTCTTCTTTGCTTAGGACTTCTTGAGCACTCAGTTCATAACTAACATAGTATGAGTAAACTTGTTTTCAAGGCTGACCATCAAGGAAATTTCGTTTGTATAATGATGAAACAGTTGTGTTTATTTATTGCAGCAAGGTTTTGATCATCATCCAGGTTTCAGTCAATCATTTGTGAATACACACAGCCAGATGATCGTGTGGCAAGAGATGAATTTATAAAGAATTGTTTTTTTCGATCGTATCAATTTTTGTAATGACTTGAAACAAAGGATGGAAATTTACGAGTTATGATCCATCCAGGAGGAAGTAAAATGCAATTGACTATATATGTATCATAAACATCGAAGTGATGAGCCTGCTTGACTAAATTGCCTTTTCAACTTCAACTCCTCTGAGACTTGATTGGTTTTCCAAAAAGTTCAGTAATTATTTATACATTCACATTTGTGCAGGTGCAATTTGCATTACTTGCCAAATGACTACAAGATTCGTATGATTTAATTTTTCGTGACTTTACCCAGTCAGAGATTTTGATCATCTTGGCATTTTCGTGTGGATCTGGCCTTTGATCGCCTGTAGTTTCGCGATTTGTGTCTATGGAATTCATTCTCAACCTTTTATTTCATCATGACCATACTTGTCACGAGCAAACAGACACTGGGTCTAGTTCATACCTACTCACATCGGCTTTTCACACAACCTCGCGGTGTGACCTCAATCACTCGCTAGACTAAGCCATGACAGTGCAGGTATCCGAAATACGCGTACTGAGTAGTATATTTGATGAAATAGCCACCAAGATCTAACTTATCTTACATGATACATACAACAGGCAACAACACTACTCTCTTGTGCGATCAGAACACGTAGGATGGTTGAGTTTGTGCTGTGAATCAGCCTTCAGGAGTTTCACATCGCTTTGCCATGAAAAGTGCTTCAAGGTGAATGAGTTTGGTCGCGCGAGGGAGATTCAATTTTAGGCCAAAAGTATAGTTTTAATGAGCATTGATGAGACTTGGCGCAGATCTTGGACCAAAGCTGACGAAGCTTTGAGACTCGATTAAGCGATGAATTTCCTGAGGAGGTTGTTAAGATCAGTGAAGGTAAGTGAAGATACAAAAAAGAGAAATGTCACGAACTTGAGAAATCTCCTATGAAACTCTGTTCTGAGGAGATCGTTAACAAATTCCTTCTTAGGTTTTTCGTTTACGTCTCGCGCTTGATTCTTAAAGATCACATCATCATCCCATCGTTTCTTGACCGAGAAGCTCGTAGTGGATGTGGAAACCGAATTGGTAGGTGAAGTGTTTCCATTCACATTGAGAGCTGCTTTCAGATTGAGTAGTGGATTTCCCATGGCAGCTGAAGTTTCTTTATCAACTGCATCTGTAGCAGCACGTTCTTGTTCCTGTTGTTGAGAGCAAGATGATGATGATGATCAATTGAATGTGAACAGATTGTAGTACTGATAAACTCGGATCTCTTACCAATCGCTCCTTCTCTTCTGCCCTTTCACGTTTAATCTTTTCTAGTTCTTTCAATAGTTCGGCGGTTTCATTTTCATCATCATCACTATCATCACTACTTTCATCATCATCGTCACCATCATGGTCACCTTGAAGAGAGTGATCATCCCCATTTTTTTCGGTCGCTTTTCCAGATTTTTTAGATTGCTTCCTATGATCTTCATCTTCATCTTCACTATCAGAGTCATCTTTATCAGCCAATAAAGCTTCTTCTAAAATCTTCCTTCTCTTCGCCTTAACTTCATCATCTTCTTGATCTTCTGTTGGTTGAATTGATTTTATTATAGATGATGATGATGATGACGATGGTTCTTCAATCAAAGGTAATAATCCAGCAGCTCTACGTTTTTTGGCATTGGCTTCTTTTTCTGCTAAGATTAATTCGAGTTTTAAATCTCTTCTTGAGATTTCATTGATTGAGTTTTGACCTGGTTGTCTATATTTTAATTTTGTATGTCCTGCTATATCTCTAGAACTATATTGTTTGGTATTCAATCTTGCATCTTTTCCCATCTAAGTTGTTTTTTGTTTTGGTAAAAAGATGGATTTAGAGTTAGTTAGTGGTTTGATCATGAGATTGAATTTGATGATCTAAAGATACGAACGGCTGGGGTCCATGTTGGTCGATGTGCGCTAGACATTTTTGGTTAAAGATAGAGATGATTAGTTAGATTAGTTGAAGTGAAAAGGTAGGACTGGTGAGTGAGAAGTCTAGAAAGATGGCGTGAATTGTTTCGAGATTGGGTGTATTGTTAAAGGTGATGTGACAGGTATGTGTAAGGTGAAGGTCAAGTGATCTGTCACCGGGTGTGATAGATTACAGAGTGATTTTGAGATTTGATCGGTTTTTAACTTTTCCGTCGATTAACCACCAATCTTCTCATTCTCACTCACACCATTCTCATTCTCACCATTCTAATTTTTACCATTCTAAGCATTCTCAACCAATCAACTGCTGTTTAATCTGCTCGCTTTTGAATGTTATTGAATTGAAATCAAATCATAACTTTCATTCTCAACAAGATGAACTCAAACAATCAATCAACCGATACTCCTAACTCACTACGTGACCCTCGATTATCATCTTTGCAAGTCACTCCGTCTCCAATCCCAACTCCATTGGCCACTCCTTCTTTGGTCACTAGCTCTCTCACAGATTCTAGTTTCTTTTCGCTTCGTGATCCTGCCTTGGAATCAATGTTATCTAGCGAGAATGGTCCTGCCTCTCTTCAAATATCCAATCCTACTCAACCCGATCTAGAAACCTCGACTTCATTGGCATCTGATTCAGTGCCTCCGCCAGGCCAACTAGGTCCCGATTTGCTTTCTTCTCAGATTGTCGCTAATCTTTTGGAACTTCAATCATTTCAAGCCAACCTCAACTCCTCTACGCCACCTACAATAGCTTCATCTACTATTCAGCCTGAAGGTCAGTCGAGCTCGAGTGTTGACATTCCAAGCAGTGTGAATCCAGAGGTTCAAGCACTCGAAGTGACAACCACCACTGAGATACCCACTTCACAAGAGCCATCCATCATACCTGCTCCGATTTCAAATCAAAGTGATGTCCCGGTATCGGTCTCACTCATTGACTCTGTCGAAGGGACCGGTTCTCTACCTGAAGGCAAAGCTGTAGAGCAGCCAGCCGTGACTGATAACCAAAACGAACCTCAATCACTCGATGTCCCATCTGTTGATCCACTCATGAATGGTGACCAGGAGATTGCTCGATCAAGGGAGATGTCTTTATCGATCGAGTCTACAGGCCAGCCAGATGTTGCGATTGAGGACCTGCCAGATCCGGCGACGGAAACCACCGAGCCGTCAGGTCATGTGATTGATCACGATCACGATATGGGTACGAGTGCTATCGACACGTCCGCTCCTTCTGCGCCAACCAATGAACCGAGCAATCCAGATCCATCTAGTCCGGTCACCATCATGAAATTTCCTTTACCGGCCAAACCAGCTTCTGATAATCACACACCGCTGTTCGCCCCATCCCCACCACAGGCATCCCAAGACGAATCACCGACTCCTCCATCCCCCCAACCTTTACTTTCACGTCTAGCGACTCTGAAACAGAGAGTAGAAAAGAACCGTATGGATGGAGAAGCTTGGTTAGAACTGATCGCTGATGCAGAGAAAAAGGGTGATTTAGAGAAGACCCGAGAAGTGTACAAATCCTTTTTGAGCAATTTTCCAGATGCTGTAAGCCTCAACACTGATGAAATACACAAACCAAATCCATCTCTTCACGTCCCAAACTGTCATCTCAGCCAATTTGCTCTTGACCTCGGACCCCTGTCCCTCTTGACTTTTCTTGCGAGACAAAGATATTGACCCACTGCCTTCCTGACTGTAAATTTTCTGCTCGTCCGGGCTTTTTTGATCCGCTTCACCACAAAACCTCTTGCACTTTGTCGTCCCGCAGGCCCCTCAATGGATAGCATATGCCGATTTAGAGCTTGGTCATGGCCATTTTCCCGAAGTGGAGCAGATCTTTTCACACTGTTTGCGCTCCTCCGTTTCCGTCGAGCTTTGGGCTTTCTACCTGAATTACATCAGAAGGGTGAACCCAGTCGAGGGTGACAAAGCTGCGGCTTCTCGTACCATCATCATTTCCGCCTACGAGTTTAGCTTGAATCATATTGGTATTGATCGAGAGTCTGGATCTATCTGGATAGATTATATCAGCATACTCAAAGCAGGGGAGGTCAGTGATTGTTAATTCTCAAGTTTTTTATCCCTCATATAAGGATTTCCGCTCGAGAGCCGAACATAATACGTTGCTTTGTATTCGCCGGCTCACTAGGCTTCGGGTACCTGGCAAGAACAACAAAAGATGGACTCGCTACGAAAGGTCTATCAAAGAGCTGTTTGCATCCCGCTGAACAACATTGAACAGCTCTGGAAAGATTATGATGCTTTCGAGCATCAGATGAGCAAGATGACTGTCAGTAACCGACATAACTCGTAGCTTGATCGCAGTGAGATGAACCCCGCTAATCAAGTTTGTATCTTCGATACTTTGTCTACATTTTTAGGCCAAGAAATTTTTAGCTGACAAATCGGCGCAATACATGGCAGCGCGTGCGGCACTTCGTGATATGAAGGCACTCACTGACAATCTTTTACGGCCAAAAGTGCCGGTAAAGCCTAACTGGAAGCGTATAGAAGATCATCGAAATCTAGAACAATGGAAGACTTACCTACAATGGGAGGAGAAAAATCCACTCGAGTTAACCGACAAGGCTGCTTTGAATACCCGAATCCAATACGCGTATCGTCAGGCAGTGATGCATATGCGCTTTTATTGCGAAATGTGGTTTGTTTCAGTTTTATAGGATATTGTCAAGAGATCAGTATAAGTGACATGAATTAATGAATGACTCTTGGTATGCGCTGCAGGTATTTGGCCGCCCACCATCTTCGAAAAATGGAAAAAACTGAGGAGGCTCTCCTTACGCTACATTCCGGCTTGACTGCTAACTCCACCAGGTATGCACTTGCATTTTCATATCATCGAAATATGCTCACTGAACTGACTATACTTGAGATTGCATCAACATCAGCATGGTCTTGACCTACGCCATTGTTGAAATTCAAGAGACTCTAAAAAATTACTCAGTATGCACAGAGGCATTCAAAGCTTTGATTGATCATTATCATTCAGAGATTGATGAAATCAACAAGACGATTGAAAAAGAGATTGCGCATGGGATTCCTATCATCGAATCTAAGACTGCCAATGGTGTGGATCATGAAACGACTCATGAATTGACAGAAGAGGAACAACAACGGGCCAGACAGGAAGAAGAGTTACGCACGAACGTCACATCCTTGTATAAGCCCAAGGTTGATGAACTACGTGAAGCTGCGGCCAGCGTTTGGATCACTGAGATGCGATTTGCTCGTAGGACAGAGGTACGCACTCGGAATTGGGTTGACATCTATATATGACATCATATCATCTCATCTTTTTTGTACCCCTCAACCTTTAGGGAATCAAACCGGCACGCGCAGTGTTTACCCGAGCAAGAAAATCTCCATACCTCACAAGACATGTGTTTGAGGCTTCGGCAATGATGGAATACCATTGGAATAAAGAGGCATCAGTTGCTACAAAAGTTTTCGATCTAGGACTAAAGTCTTTCAGTGAGGATGTTGAATACGTTCTGAACTACCTCGATTTTCTCATCAGCCTGAATGATGATAGCAGTAAGTCGGTTTGATCGATCTTTCATGAAATAACGCTATCTCCGATGCCCCGAAAGCTTATTGACTCGGTGTTACATAGATGCACGTGCGCTATTTGAAAAAACCATTTCTAAGATTTCATCAGAGGCTGCCCGACCTCTGTGGCATAGATGGGCAGCATACGAGTATATCTATGGAGATAGTACTGCTAGTCGCAAGCTGGATGCTAGGATAACTGAAAATTTCCCCGACTGTCAGTTATCATTTCTACACTCTTCTCTGTAATTGTAATCCAACTGACTTTATCCTTCAATCATACTATATACAGGGAGCATTGTTCAGAGGTTGGGAGACAAACATAATTACAATGGACTTGAAGATGTACTTGGTCGAGAGCTTGGGACATCCGTTGAACCCATTCCACTACGACGATCTCCTTCACCTGTACCTCAGCATCTACAGGGCTACGGCTTCAAGCGAGCTTCCTCTAAGGAACCTTCACATCCGCAATCAATCCCATCTGGTCCAGCAGCCCTGCTAAGAAATAGACAACGTGATCGAAGTTTCTCACCTGATTTTCGTGGCAAAAGACCACGTGGACAACGGGATTCGATCTCACCCGAACGTAGGGCAGGTGGGAATCAAGCGGAACATGGTGGTGGTGGTGTACCTCATCGAAGACCACGCGATAGCCACGAAGGACCTAAACGAAATCGATACAGTAGTCCTCCTCGTGGAAGAGAAACACCCCCACACCTTGCTCCTGCAGAAAGAGAGAATCCATTTGCATGGTTTCCAGATGGATTACGATACTTGCTTGGGATTTTACCGTCTGCATCATGCTTTGATGGTAAGTGAAAAAAAACAGGGTTAGATTAAGAACAATGTACTGATCGTGATCGATCGTTTATCTCTTTGTGTAGGTCCTCGTTTGGATGTGCATACTGTCTTACAAGTTTTGGGCGAAGCTAATATCCCAAACACGGGAGGCAATGGAGCCAATGGTAATGGTAATGGATCAATGGGTGGTTCCATCAACCCTCATCATCATAATAACAATAACTCAAGTCGAGAAGGGTTTCATTCGAATGCACCTATTGGATGGGGACCTAATAGAGGAGGAGGAGCCATAGGAAACTTACAACATACCAGATCTAATAGTTCCACTCGTCGAGGTCGACGTAAATAGTAATAAGATGATCTGACGATTTTTTTTTACACAAACGATGAATGTGTGTTGGAGTATCTGAAGTATGATTTTGAAAGAGATTGTGTTAAAGTGTGATTGATCATTCACTTTGTCTTCTTTTTAAGATCGTAATAAAGATATGACGAGATCATTATTAGATGTACAAAAAGGAGTAGTGGCCTATACATATAGTCAAAAATAGGTCTTTGAATTTTCTTTTTTTATCTTTGATGGATTTGTGAGACGGAAAAAGTAAATATATACATTTATATATAAATATAAAGATTTCTATATATATATATCCATTTATACTAAGAAAAAAAAAGCAATTTATCTTAAATCGCGGGAGTACTGCTGTGCTGATTATGTCCTTGAGTCTTTTTGAGACTTGGAATTTGATATTCGTTAGGTGTGTTATGGATTGATTGATTTGAATGTTTTTTTGGATAAAAACTTGATGAGCTAAGCTACCTTGAGAGTATTTTTTCGGGTGTGACAGACAATCAATGAGTTGGGATCATGTAGACAAAAGTTGATACATTTCAAACCACTCTGGAGTCTGGGTTGATAAAACAGGAATACAAACCAACTTGAAAAGATTTATTGATTGTTTAACTTGATCGTCTGAGTCAACTCACATGAGAAGAATATTTTTCCTCTACAGTCAACTGATTGTGGAACACTGGAATGAGACGTAAAGTGTTGTTTATGTATAAGTTTAACCGGTTTGGCAAGAGGAACGAACTTGGTTGAGTTAACTTAAAAACCTCGGATCATTTGTTTTGTTGGAACTTTGATTACAGGAAGTGCCCGGAAAGAGGGTTAAGAGAAAGTTGGATGGATTTTTCATAAAGAGCTTTTTGTCAATGTATCGTGAATCATCCCACCGGTGAGATCATTGTCCAAATACTGTGCAGTGGTACAGCATTACCGCAGCGAAATTGGGATACCAAACACGGTAAAACTGTACCACTGTGGCATTGATGCGATCATAAAACTACCACGGTAAAACAACCGCTCTCAAACGGAGCCTTGCATCAAGATCTCACCTCACAAAGTGAGGTGACAGTGTAGTTTGACACTTGCCATTCTTAAGATACTGGTCAAACTCGGAAGCGATTTCGCCGCAAGGAGAGGATGGCAAAAGCGGCAAGGCTCAGACTTATTTATGAAGTGTCGTAAACATGAATAAATTGTTCAAACAAGAAAGCGCTATGACGTGACAAGCCGCGAGAAGGAAGCCTCAAGGGCTTTTCTCAAATCTCATGAAAGGGAGATGGAATGGATCATGACAAGTTGGAAACAATTATCAGAGAGGAGAGAAAAAAAAAGTGAAAATAATAATGATCATTATCCGATGAAGCTGGCAGAAAATGCGAAGACGTGCAGGCAATCAAATCAGAAATTTCTATTGCCATTACCGACGCCGTATCCGTTGTAGCCGTTGCCGTTTCCATTAGGGTATCCGTTGTTGTATCCGTTGTATCCGTTGTAGCCATTACCGTTTCCATTGGGGTATCTGTTAGGGTATCGATTCTGGTATCCGTTGTATCCGTTACCGTTTCCATTGGGCAATCTGTTAGGGTATCGATTGTTGTTGCCATAAGGGGAAACATGACCGATAGAGTTGAACAGGGATTGTTGGTTGTAGTATTGGAATTGGGCAAGTTGAATACCAAACTGGCGGAAGACATTCATGTTGATGTTGTTGAAGATGATGCTCATGGGGATACGCAGGAGTTGAGTGATGCCGAAGATGACTTGGATACATGAGGAGAGAATCCTTATATCATCTGCAATGAAGATAGGTCAGTGAAGGTCGAGTATCCTATCAATAGTAAAACGTTACATACATTGGAACAAGGAGATCTGGTTCCAGTATTGCCTTTGGATGATCATAAGGATCTGTTGGATTGAGACAAAGAAGTTCGACACGATGGCTTGGAACTGAACAAGGTTGAAGAAAGTTAGAGAAACAATGATTATTGAGACGACATGAAAGGATTGACGGAGATTTGACGTACCTGGAATGTTTGGCCAACGTTGGTACACAGAGTGCAACCGCGCTGAAATTGATTGAGCATTTGCCAAAAGTTCGTGATCATTTGTTGGAACTGGAGCGCGAATTGTTGGGCTTGGAGTGTTTGACTCTGCCAAAAGGCGAGAGAGTTTCGGGAGATTGTCACAAAGTTATTGAAGGTGGTTTGAAATTGCGAGAAAGTTGAAAAGGAGGGGTTTCCAAGAACGAGCTGGTGACCCCAATGCATGCCGCCGATAGAAGGGACTACGGCCCCACAGTTGCCCCAGCATTTTGCTTCAATGGACTTCAGCTGGTTGTTGTCTCCTCTAAAAAACAGCGTACAATCTCAGCTCACGATTCAATATAAATGATTAAATTTAGTGAACACTCGAAAAGCACTCACCCGACTTGTTGCTCTGTTGAAGTCGACCGAACAGCTAATTTGGCAGCACTGGCGGTCAAACTAGAGATGAAAAAATCAGTCAGAAGGGAACAGAAAGCAGTGGATTCAAGGAATTGTACACTGACGCGGGGGCAGGAAAGGCAGCGGCGGAAGCTGAGAGAAAGGAAAACAGTTGACAAGATCAGTAAAAGAGGTAGGCTTGAGCAATATAAGCAGAATGAAGTACCTGCAAGGGTGGCAACGATGAGGGTGATGCTGAGTTTCATTCTGTATGTTATTTAGGCTTCACGTAAAACAAACAAGTGACGGAAAGATGAGCAGAGTTGGTCGTTAAAATTATTATTCTCGTAACAATTCGTTTTCAGATTTTTTGGATCTAACAAAGCTCGTTATGAAGATGGATGAGGGTAAGGGCGCAGGTGAGGGCGATGAGGGTAGAATATTTATACCCATTTGCCTTCGCAGAAAGAGTGAATATGTAATCAGTATCTACTATCAACACCGCTCGTATGAACTGGAATGCTATGTACCTCACGTACCGAAGTTGCTGTCATACGCGTGCTTCCCTCGGCCTTAGCCTGCTTCCGACGCGATACAGGCCGAGGGAAACGATCTAAATACGAATTCAATGATTTTTGTTTTGCATCCTTCCCCACCGGTATCCTTCCCCTAAAGCGCGATAATCTGGTACACGCCGGTCCTCGACCCAAGAAATCACGCTTTGAATGGAGCAGCTCGCCGGCGGCCGACAATTATCGAATTCGATATTGGTCAATAGGAAATTGATAATAACCTGAAGTTTATTTCAAATCGTTCTGTGGGCGTGAGCAGAATGAAAGTGAACAAAACTGAACAACCCCCATTCAATGATACGTCCGATAGATCAAATGTATAAACTTACACACTGAGAGGCGGTGTGTTGTTCACACCTTGTTCTCAACTTTTTCTCGAGCATGTTCGACTGTGGGATGAGAAAGGTAGGATTGAATTGTCTCTGTTTCAAAACCATGTAATTACCTTTTTTCTTTTTTGTTGATTTCATCAAAATTAGGGTGGGCTTCATGTCAAAACAAATCGAACCTAAGATGGCTTTTTGTAGGCATCGCTCAGAGGTCGAATCGAGTTCTAAAATTACATATAAGCCCTAAACTTAACAAAGTCCCATATATTAATAAGCCCCATATAAACTTGACTGAGTCCCACGCTCGCCTCGAGCGAGTACAGTTGACTCTGAGATAACCCATACCCTTTTATGGAACCCAAAAAGTATGGGTTATCTTGGAGTATGAGCTATCAGGATTCTCTGCAATAACCCATATATTAGTGGTTATGGGTTATTGCAGAGATTTTTTTGCGGAAGGCAAGAGAGTATGTGATTTCATTGCATACGTTTCACGCTCGCACCCGGCGCCTTTTTCGTGGCCCAGGGCATGGCCGTGGCCATGGCCTACACCCGGCGTGGCCTGCCATGGTAAGGCCCTTACTAGCCGGGGCCTCACCGTGGCGCCACAGTAAGGCCGTGTCTTGATCAGCAATGCAACGTGTCGCATGAATTTACTCACAACCAACATCACCCATGCCGCCATCCTCTAGGACTTGTCATTTTCGCCGCCGCAGGCAAGATAGATCCAACTCTCTCTCAACGGAACATTCAACATCAGATATTTCAACCTCTTCAACCAATCCAATCAACAGATCAAGTTCATCAAACAATAACTCAAACCTCAATCAACGCTTGGAGCACGTTTGAGACTTAATCAAGAAGCGGACCTCCTGGGTATGGGATTACTTTGAACCAGCTATTGTTGACAAAAAGATCAAATATATTTGCCAGCTTCCCAGCGAGAAATCAGCCAATGCTTTGTGTCACTGTCCAATCACTGAAGACAGAAAGGGTGGCACTAAGTCTCTCAGTCGTTATCTCAAGCACCAGCATAGAATGCAATCAAGCATGAAATTGAACCAGCTCAGGGAACAGGAAGCAAATGGGATGGTATGCTACCATCATACTATTCCGCAATTGTTCTTTTCTTAGATACCATCTTCTAACATGTTATTATGAATCAAATTTTCAGGACACTTTGACATCAGAGTCTTTCAAGAAAGCACTTGTCAAGATGTGCGTTGAGGACGAGTTACCCTTTCAGTTTGTCAATTCCGATGCATTTCAAAAGCTGTTGTTGCTTCTCAACCCCGATGTGAAACATCTTTTCATAAGTCCTACTACACTGAAGGACATGTTATTTGGAACATTTAAGCTTTATGAAGCACGCCTCACAGAATACTTTCGAGATATCAATCACATCAGTCTAACTTGCGATTCCTGGACTTCACCTAACCACAAATCAGTTTTGGGGGTCACTGCACATTGGATAGATCAAAAATTCGAGTTGAAGAACACCATTCTTGCACTGGTTGAAATTAAAGGTCCGCACAGCGGTGAAAATCTAGCAAACCATCTTCTTTGTATCCTGGATCAGTTTTCTTTACGCTCCAAGCTCTACTGTATCACTGCCGATAACGCCTCCAACAACAATACTCTTGCGTCTTCTCTTGAAGGGAGTATTACACAGTTCTCTCGTGCCAACCACCTCAATGGATGTATAGCTCATGTTATCAATCTTGGAGTGCGAGAGTGTCTCAAGCACTTCACCAAAAGTCTCAAGCCGAATAATATGACCGTACCCGAGGAGTTTGGACAAGTTGTTGAACAAGTCCTTTCACAGAAGACCGCGTGCCTCCTTCAAAAGATCAACGACATCTCATATAAATACAAAAACAGTCCTCAATTTGCAGCACGCGTTCATGAAATTGCCTCGATAACTCCTGGGATTGGTCACTCACTGGGCCTTCTAACTGAATGCCTTACTCGGTGGAACTCGCTGTCTCATGTCTGCGCTCGAGCCATTCGCATGAAGAGCGTGATAAATTTCATACTCGATAACGACCCTCAATACACCAACCTCCGAATCAGTGATCTTGAATGGGGAATACTGGACAATCTAGTGAGGTTTTTACAACCTTTTGAAAAGATCACCTCAAAACTTTCAGGTACAAAATACCCCACTTTCTGCTTAGCCGCCTTAGCATATGAGAAGATGATGAAAAGACTTCAGGCAGTGAGTGCTTTTCATCACGACTCATTTTATGTAGCTTTGTTGCTTATATTATCATCATGACTCTACTATCAGGCTATGGAAAGTCCGGCCACAATGCCTAGTCTCCGATTGGCTTTGAAGCCCATGTACGATAAAATTGCTGCGTACAGGGATAATGCGATCAGAAAGTATACATACCTGGTAGCACCAGTCCTTGATCCCAGGATCAAGCTTGAAGGAATCTGTCCTGATATTGTATCCCGTGAAACTTTGGAAGATTATCTTCATACCAAGTGTATTCGTCTAGGAATCACCAACACCGTCGAATTATTTGAACCCAACGAAGTAGGTCAACCAAGCTCAGATTCAGATCTAATTGATGAAATCCCGGCATCTCAACCACCTCAACCAGTTTTTTGCCTTCGAGAAGAGATTGTGTCATATCTCAACCGACCGGTCGAACCTCAATCTGTCACACCATCAAGCTATTGGACTCTCCATGACAAACATTACCCCCACCTAGCCAAACTTGCTCAAGCAGTCCTCGCTATTCCCGCTACCAGTGTACCTTCGGAAAGCGCCTCTTCTGACAGTGGTCGTGTAATGGATGACTACCGATGCTTGATGAAGATTTTCACACTCATGGAACAGGTCTGTTTGAAAAGCTGGATGAAGGTACTCGACTGAGTTTTTTAATCTCTCTCACATCTCCTTCTGATGTCAAGCAAGCAAATTTATAAATCGCAAATTGTGAACACAATCTCAGATCTCACAGTGCAAGTTTAGGTTTGGCCGTTTTTAAAATTTATATCGTTTCCTATCGTTTCAATACATTTTTGAAACATTCATATCTTTTCAATACGTTGTTTTTTAAATCTCTTCTGTCAAAAAGTGCTATACAATAAGATGTGTTGTTTAAAGATATCTGAATTGCAAACTACTCGTATGATTCCCAAAAATCTGATTCACCAAGTTTTTGTTTTACATACTGTGACAAAGTACTCAGCGGAAAAAACAATTGTTCAAAACAAAATTTAAGAAGGAGGTCCAGATACAGGAGAATGTTCAGAAGTTAAAGCAGCAGTTGAAGGACCCGATGAAACAGTTGTAGCCCCACCTGCTCCTTCCATTAACTCTGACATACTCGTTTCAAGTGAATCGATCCGTTTTCCTAAAAGGTCCACTTCAAAAAAGAACAGAAAAATCAAAACAAAAATTGGTTAGTGTTTTTTCATTTCTTGTTTTGTTGAATAGCTTTGGAGAGGCAAAAAGGGATAACAGAACAGGCTTACGTCTGTCCAAGACGTCGACTTCTATTCTTGAAAATTTAGTTTCAAGTTTAGATAAAACACTATCAACCTAAACATTCATACCCAAATCCACATTCCATTCCAAAAAGAAACCAAGAATCAATGAATCAATACAAAATTAAAGAAAATCTAGATGATTATTAAAAAGCAGAATCAAGTCGATTAGTATCTTCTTAAGGATTTGTGTATTTTTGGAAGACTTGTCCGGTCAGATAGCTTACCTTGAAATGAGACTGATTTAAAAGTGAGGTCATGTTGAATGCATGTTTTTTCTTTGTGAGATCGAGATTGAACATGGTGCGTGTGCGATCAAGTTAGGCTCTTATCCTCGTCTGCGCTCTGCAAAGGCCACGGCAGGGCCCAGGGCGTGGCCAGGGCCATGGCCTAAGCCATGGCCATGGCCATGGGCCCTGCCGTGGCGCCACGTGGCTTCGTGGCTTTGGGTGCGAGCGTGACATACGTTTCAAGAAGAGCAAGCAAGGAAAGACAATAGGTTGGGCTGGACTGGCGTTTTGGAACAAGCTGCACTGAATGTATGCAGAGCTTGCCTAAGAGCCCTCCCACAAGATTTTGCTTCCTCAGAATCTTTGTGTCTGAGGTAATTTGTCATTACATTGGCTGAGTTAAGGAAGTCGGAGTATGCTGGGCAAGGAGGTACCTTGATCTCAGCGTGTTCTGGAGCAGATAGAGGTGTGATGTTGTTGTGTTGTTCAATTGCTTCAAAAAATTCCTCCGGAGTCCAGGTCTCAAGGCCACTTGTGGGCTCATTGGTAGGATATAGGTGTTCTGTAATGGGCATCATATTTTTTTATGAACAATTCAATGAAATGAGTTCTTGAATATCCTGCTCAAGATCTTGCTGAGCAGATGGATTGAGACTCTATGGTGCAATATTTGATTTTTTTTGTGGGAAACTATGGGTTTTTGGCTTTGATTTTCAAAAAAAAGGTATGGGTTATGGGGTATGATAGATTTATGGGTTTGTGGCCCGTTTTCCCCGCCCATAAAAAATATGGAGGCAAAAAACTATGGGTTAGGGTAGAGTATGGCGTATTGGGGATATGGGTTATTTTGGAGTCAACTGTACATAGTGCAAGCCAGGGACTCACAGTCAAACCAGAAAAGCTTGTCACAAATTCCCCGCCAAATTGCTCGAGTTTTGCGGGCAAAATCTGTCAAGCTTTTCCGATTTGACTGTACTACAAACTCGTACGCTTCATAAGGTGAGCGGTGAGCCTTTTGCAGGCAAGAACTCCAAGTCCTTCTGCACTGTTACCCACCAAATAAAACACCTCTGGACCAAAGAAAAGAAATGTGTGCAAGTCTTCAAAGCATAATGTACAACCTTGCTTGATCAACCAACAGCTGTTCCTTCAGCTTTAAAATGTTTGTAAAGTATTGGTCTCATTTTACATGTGGTAGCTGTATTTATACCAACTGCGGAGCAAAAACCAGGGACCAAAACCTTTTGCACTTTTGCACGGTCAAAAAGCTTGGATGAATATAGCACATGTCGCGTCTAAAATCCTGTGATGTTTGCAGCACTCACATCTTCATCTAATCTGATCTATGTCGTGGCAATTAAAGCATGCCTCTGACTCGCAGCAAGTCTTTGGGCACCTTAAACCTCTCTAGCGAGGGGCAGCAGCCCACGCAAGGCCACCACAACAAGAAACCGGCTTTCATAAACTCAATATTGAAAGGAACTTGCGCAGCTAGGTCCATTTCTTTTCCGGTGATTCACGCGGAAGACAAAGGTCAAAGATGTTACACATCTTTTGTAATCTTTGTTTTCAAATACAACGCCAAGTATTTGTGCTCTGGCGTAGAACTTGTTCTCACTGAGTGAGAATGAGGTCTACTGAGCTGCGGGTGTGAAACACCTAGCGAAGGAAAACAGTCCCCGTCCAGTCAGTCTTCTCAGACCACTAGGACGGGGAGTGCTCTGCTATCAGAATCTACGAGCAATAGGGTTCAGAGACCCTTCGAACCAAGGGTGGGAGGGCAAGTTTTTGTCCAAAAAACAAGCGGGTTCGAAAAAGGCTCGTAGTGATACAACGAGGCAGAGGGGAAACTGAAGCGGATGAGGGAGAGAGAGGAAGCGGTGGAAGATTCTCAGAGGGATTGCGAGTGCGAGAGAGAACTTGTGAGATGGTAGACACAACCTCTTCAAGGAAAGTCTCATCTCAGGGCGACAGTCGGTGCGCTCAACCGTTCCCTGATGATTACTCATCACTCCTCACAACTCTTGTGCTTTCGGGGTATCCGCTGGTTTCCTGAGAAATGGACCACGCTCGATCCTCGTGCCAGCGTCACAACCATACATCCATTTCTTTTCCGGTGATTCACGCGGAAGACAAAGGTCAAAGATGTTACACATCTTTTGTAATCTTTGTTTTCAAATACAACGCCAAGTATTTGTGCTCTGGCGTAGAACTTGTTCTCACTGAGTGAGAATGAGGTCTACTGAGCTGCAGGTGTGAAACACCTAGCAAAGGAAAACAGTCCCCGTCCAGTCAGTCTTCTCAGACCACTAGGACGGGGAGTGCTCTGCTATCAGAATCTACGAGCAATAGGGTTCAGAGACCCTTCAAACCCAATCAAGGGCTCGAAGGATCTTGGAGCCTAGACCCTTCCAAAGGGGCTATGAACCCCAATCTCGAAGATTCTGAAGCGCATGAATCCTTCTAAACTCAGCCAGTATTGGCCATTAGGTAATTCAACTTATAGGTTACCGCCAAGGGGTTGTAATTCTAGCGACAAGGTTGTCAAAACACATTCAGGGAGATGAAGACAAGCAAAATTTTATATCAAGACAAGGCAAAAACAAAAAGCGCAACAATCTATCTGGTGCGCAATTCTTTTGCGAGACGCCTCGTCTCTTTCGCCACCCTACTACTGCATGGCCTAAGGTACAGTTTGTAAGCTGAGGATCTCCATCTACCAGCCTTTTGTAAAGAACGTGTCGAGCATCCCAAATGAGCCTTAAGTGAAGCGCCCCCTATCCTTAAGCTATGGCCTGACCAAGACGAGTCACCTCGAGGGTTACCTCTACGTAAAAAGGTAATGACTGAGCACCTGGTGATTGGACCGGAATCATCTTGTGCAGGGAACAGCGGATCGTTTGGCCTTCCTTGCCGACTTAAGAGAGCTGACAAAGTTGCCACCGGGTCTAGATAATTCGGTTGGCATGACACGTTAAGGTATTGTGCTTCGCCGGGAGCAGCCGTTTTTGCGTAGCGTATTTTTAAGGTCGCATTTCTTCCGTCTGGTGCTATTCTGACATCTTTCCGTCGTATAAAGACTGACGCATTGTCCGTTCGCCTCACCAACTCTCCCAGGCGAGCGAGTCCCCAGAAGCCGACTAAGATCACTCTGAGACGTCGGATCCAATGGCAGGATGAGCCTGTTGATATCCATTAAAGTCAGACCTAGGCGTTCTTGGTGTGATGGCGAGACCTCCGTTTTCCGCACAGCTTTGAGTAGGATTTGCAGCCTGTCGATATTAACGTCAGGGAAAGTCAAATCATGTAAAACGTGCCACATTCGTAGGCCGGTGATGTATTGTTTAGTTGTATCACTCAGCACCTTATGATTTCCTTCTTGATCACTGCACCACACGACGAACATATAAATCATTTGCGGAGTCGTTGGGAATAGTACAACTGGGTATGAATTCATAAATTTAAAATATTTGTTAACCAATGCTGCATAGTGTTTCACCGTTGATAAGGCCCAGCCTTTATGTAAGATGACTTCGCTGGCCTTGTCTAGCTGTTGAAAGACCCCCGGGCTCGTTTGACAAAGTACGTCGTGAGGTGACAACATTATCAGACAATTGCGAGGGTTGGTTTTTTAGGGAATACTTGCTGGATGAGTGGAAATAAGTCTGATGGGATATCGATAGTGAGCATGTCCTTTTTATCTTTCGACGGGTCGAAGCCTCTAGATAGGCAGTCAGCTTTGTTGTTGCCTGAGATGACCCTTACCAAATTTAAATCACAATCGTTTTTGATTAATAGAGTCTGGACTAGTTTCCATTCTTCATTAACCCAGTAATCCCTCGATTTTCTATTTCTTGCAGCGCCTTCTGTTGTAGTGTTGTCGGTCAGGCATGAGAATGTAAACCCTGCCAACTTGGTCTTTGTTTTCAGCATCAGGAGTCCTAGGCGTACGGCGACCGTTTCAGCCCAAGCGATAGATCGTTTGGGCTGACCTTCGGGTGTTTTCCAACCTTCTATCCATCTGAACTGGGCCCATGACTTACCAATGATAATGCCAATACTGTATTCGCTGGAAGCATCGCCTACCCACCCCACGTTTTTTACAATGTGATCTGGTAGGACTCTAGTCGGTTCTAAATCTTTTAATACGGACTTCCAATGGATCAAATCTTCTTTCACATCGTCAGGCATCCTTCTCTTTCCCGGAGTTCTCCAAACAGCTACCCAACGATAGTTAGCGGCTAAGTAAGCTTTTAGTTGTGGTAGTATTAATGTTAAATGACCAAGTTTTCCGTTAAACTTCTCCACCTCATTTCGTGAAAACCACTCTTTTGCCATAAATGTTTCGAGTTCTAGTTTTCGCCTTTCTAGCTTAACTTCTGGTAGATAGACTGTACTAGTCTTGCAATTCCATAGAAAACCTATGAATTTTTGCTCATAAGCGAATTCCGAGTACTTAGTCGAATTTGTCTTGACCCCTAGTTCCTCGCTCGCTAGCACAATGTCCACCATAGATACCTTGTCGTGTTTCCTTTTAACCATAAGGTTATCATCAACCCATCAAAATGCAGCCTTCAATTTGAACTTTCGTTTCATCAACTTTTTCCATCCGTCAGCCGGGCCTCCAAAGGATCCACAGCCTGCCACTCCGCCAAAAGCTATTCTAACATCAATATAAATCATATCGTCAAATCCCTTTATTGCTAAGAAAGGCCATTGTGAGAAGTGTGTTGGAATTTGTCTATAAGCCCCTTCCCAATCAAAAATACCAAGGAGAACTTCTTCGTCTAAATTTTTAAAAAATAAAACTACAACCTTAAAATCGTCCCAAGTAGTTTTGAAATCTCTCTTATCCACAAAAGAATTAACAGATGGAATATTGTCGTCGAATTTAGGGAAAGATAAGTCGTTAATCGGCCTGAAAGAGCCATCATTATTAATTACTGCACCTAATGGACTTGTCCTAAAAAACCCTAGCTTTTCGTAAACTTCTTCTTTAGAAAAAGGGCCGAACATGCGGCCTAATTTTATTTCTTTCTCTATGTTTGCTTCTATCTTTCCTTTTGCATCTTCCGCCAATTTGTGATTTGGAGGTGAATACCATCTTTCATTTAATATTTTGTGTTTCGGGATTCCTTGATGGAATACTTCTGCAAAACCTTCTAGTAAATAATGAAACTCGTCTAATAAACCATATCTTGTCAATTGTTCTTCCCAGAGTGGGATGTTCATCTCGCATTTTACAATTGTTGGCCATGTTTTTATCATTTTGTTTTTAAAGACACTTAAGTTATCAATCGTTTCTGATCTCTTTCTTTTCATTGGTTCACTGTATCATTTTCCAACATAATTTCATTACACTCAATACAAATTTGATACAAAAAAGGAACCTCTATCTATAATAATCTTAAAGTACAAATGAGAGCTTACGCCATCTTCTCCTTTGAAGTTGACTGTTTCGGCTCAACAGTGTCCTTTTTCACAGTTTTGTTACTCGGAATATAATTTTCGTCACTTTAATCATCAGAAACAACTTTATCAATATTTTTTAATGGTCGGCGGTACCCAAAGGAACGACGGTACCGCCAATTTCCATGACATGGTGATATCAGCTCGGGGCTATGCTGAGGAGTATCCTCCTACCGAGGATACTCACTCTCAAACGCGGAGTTGGGAAATGTTGTGGAGGAGTGAAAAGTTTTTCATCTCTTCTCCCCTTCCCTCTCACAACCCCGCGTTTCTCTTCCCCGACCGCTGAGCATATCTCACCATTGGCTGAGAAATTCCTCACCTTCATTTCTCTCTCTCACGCTATCATCCTTTTTTCGTCAATACTACCAGTGTTATTTTCACAGTAACCTGGCTCACCAAAGTTATAAACAACCTCCTTTCAGATTAATCCGCAAGCAAAATTACGCAAGTCAAGACAGTGCTACTTTTCAGTAACCTGTCCAGCAATATCCACTTTTATTATACACGTCAAGTCAGATACAGTGTGACTTTTCAGTAACCTGTTCAGCAAGTGGAATAACGAAAGTTCAACAATGTCAAACAATAACAGGATCGAAACCAATCTGGAGAGGTTCAATAACTCTGTGAGGAGGATTAGTGAGAGAATCGCAAATAGAGCAGGATCAGCTCCTCCCAAAGGTTGACTACCGTCATCCGGCACATCCATTAGCCCTGTTGAACGCACGGAGACAACTGCAACCGATACCAACGCGAACTCAGCAAACACACAGGCAAATAGAGGACGTGCCAGGGGAAGAGGAAAGAGATCAACTAACGTCAATACTAGAGCAAGCACCGCCGCACGAAACCTCGCAGCTAACGCCGCAGGAGACTCCTCCAATGGAGCTAACACCGAAGTAGGTGTGGAGAACAACTCGAACAATACCGGTGCGAATCCCTCCACTGGAGACGCAGTCGTAGATTTGCAACCCACCGGAGGCAACGGTGATTCGACGTCCGTAGTAACCCAAGACGAGAGTTTACAGCCAGAGGCGCTCATTTCGAGAGACGAAGTGATTAACCCATCATCACGTAGGTTTCAACACATTGTTCTATCCACCGCTTATGGTGTTGCCACAGAAGTGAAGCCACAGATTTCTATGTGTTGCCATCAATTGATGTTGCCTCTAGGAGATGTTAACATGGAGAGTTATGTTTACTTACGATATTTTACGTCTATTCCTCTCCCGGCCCATAGCCACACGCTCACCTAGTCGCCGAAGTACGATGTCAGGCACTGGTGTGAGTCCACCACGTGGATTCCATTCCTGGTTGGCAGCCAATGGCCTTACCGTAACGGCAAAACCAGTCGAGAATCAGTCTACTCATGGACGAAACCAAAACCCCTTGATTGGACAACTCCAAGCAGTGACCTCTAAGTCTGCCTCTTCGACTCAGGCTACACGCACCAAACCAAAGAACAAGACCGTGGGTTTTTGTGACCTGTCCAACGTCGATGACGACGACCCGGTACTCGTGCAAAAGAACTCTAGCACTTCGGAGAAGGAGAAGGACAAGGTCGAATGCGGAGAAGAAGGCATAGACACAAACGGTTTAGTAGCTCTATCGAAGTATTTCGAAGATAAGATGGTAGCCCTAAAGGGGTACTTACCTTTGACGATCTTCAACCCCCAATGGCTCAAACAAGATCTCTTGCAACAGTCTGGCCGCACTCGCACCACGAAAGAGAAGCTTGAGGAGTCCTATGTCGGAATGAAAGTCCCTGTTGAATGGAAAATGTCATTCGGAGAATGGGTGGTCGCATTTGATCTGTTTGTGGCTTACCTGAGATACTACAAGCACGATGACGTGGCGAACCGGTTCGTCATACACAAGGAGAATGTGATGAATATTAAGAAGGAGAACTTCAATTGGCCCATGGCTTTCCGCTACGACATAGCAATCAGGACCACTGTTCTAACTGTCCGAAACGCGAACGGGAAGCTGGCAAATCCGGCAGTACGTGACGAGAAGATTGAACGTAACGCCTTTAGAGACACAGAACGTTACAACGATTTCCTACCGGCATACGCAGACCTAAACCCGTATAGCAATAATGGTCCAAAAGCTTACTTCAATCCGATAACTGGAGAGGACCTTAGGTCTACTTTCAATGGACAAACCGGAAGTAACGTTCACCACTCGAATCCTTTCTTACCCAACAACAACACCCCCTTTCCCAACGCCCCGAGCCGTCCTAATGCAAGGTCCTGGGCTTACGCGAATCAACCAGTCTACGACGGGCCAGGAGGTGTATCGTATGGAGGGTGGGATGATCGAAGAGGATCTGGTAGAAACGTGCGGGGTAGAGGTAGAAGCAGTGGGTACACTGGAGGGGGCCAGCACGGGAAAGACCACAGCCCCCCCCATTGTCGTTTCCACGATTCGTCGAGGAGAGGTGAAGGAAGTGGAGGCTGGCGTCGAGAGGAACGGAGAGATGACCGTCGTAATGATGAACAAGACTACAACAGTCACGGAAAGTTTAGAGGAAACCAGAAGGCGAAGTAAGCCATAAATTAGGTTCTCATTTTGAATGATGCTTTCTCTAGTTCAAAGCGTTCTTTGCTCCTCAAGAAGCTGGCCTCTGACTGTGTGTATCCGGCATGCCTCCACAATGCTTCATATTTCTTGATCTGTACCAAACTCACTTTGTGGGGTCGTGGGATCGTTCATTGTGATCTCATTTGATTTGTTGATACGCTACCGACTGTGCAGTTGTTCACGCAATGTATCCCACAATTGATTGGAGATATTCTTTGTTCTGGAAATCTGACTTGCGCTTGTCGTGAACTTCTTCACCCCTAGTTCCCACAGTGACAGTCGAGACATGAACCTGTCATCAGCTACAAGGCAAGAGGGAAGGAGATCTGTCCCGCAGGGTAGACCTGAACAAAACAATAGCAGAGTGAAATTGCTACCTTACAGTAACTCTGGTAACTCCTTCGACGCGAGATGGCCAGGTGAGTTGGCGAGATCGGAGCTAAACCTGTCCAAATGGCGCTCTTTGGTGGAATCTTTATCGATTGGTGGAGATGCAAAAGAAGTCCTAGAAGGTTGTGAGGTGGGATTTCATCAAGGAATACCCGATCATACTTTGGGCCCTTTGAGGTGGTTCACTCCAAAGAATCACGAGTCAGCTAAGTTAACGAAAGAGAAGATAACGAACACTTTAGAGAAAGAGAAGAGAGCTTTACGTATCTTTGGTCCGTTCTCCCATGAGGAGGTATATGAGAAGTTTGGTTTCTTTCGATCCAATCCTATGGGTAGCGTGATCAATGGCGACGGTTCCTTTCGCATTATAAACGACCTGTCTTTCCCACACGATAATCCAAAAACACCATCAGTGAACAGTTTTGTTGACAAGAAGGAATTCGTCACAAGCTGGGACGATTTTAATACCGTAATCTTCTTCTTCAAGAGAAATAATGGCGACCTGATGCTGGCTTTGTTCGACTGGGAGAAGGCGTACAGGCAAATAGCCACGCACCCTTCTCAATGGAGGTATCTATTCATTTTAGATTTGTATGACCGCCTGTGGATGGATACAAGGATCCAGTTCGGAGGTGTAGCGGGTTGTGGAGTGTTCGGTAGACCTGCTGACCTATGGCGGAAAATCATTGTGAAGTTCTTCAATCTCGAAACTGCCTTCCGTTGGGTAGATGACAACCTGCTAGTTAAAGAACGGACCAACAAAACGACCATCCAAGATATTGTGAATCTTAGCAACGATATGGGCGTGTCTTCAAATCCTGAAAAAGTCCACGATTTTGCGGATGAACAAAGGTATATTGGTTTCATTTGGAATGCTAAAGAACGAACGGTCAGGTTACCTGTCAAAAAATTGGAGGAACGAACAAACCAAGTTATTGAATTCTTAGTTCCGAACTCGTCGTTTTTTCACAAAGATGTTGATAAGTTCGTAGGCCGACTGGTACATACTTGTTTTATTGTTCCAAATTTACAGTGCTGCATGCCGAGCCTGTGGAGGTGGAAGAAGGAATGGCACAACTTGTCAGCCAAGAGGAAGCTCCCAAACGACGTCAAAGAAGATCTGATTGAATGGAGAGAAGCGTTACAAGCTTTCGATGTGAGAAGGATCATTCCAGACTTGACACCTGTCGACCTCGATTGGGTTGGTGACGCGTCGATGAAGGGTATTGGTGTGTTGATTGGTCAGAAGAAATGGGCGGAATTCACGCTTCTACCGGGATGGAACCAACCATTGGCAGACCTAGTTACACGTAACATCACATGGGCTGAGACTGTTGCCATACGGTTGGGTTTCATTTTGGTTAGCAAACTCGAGAACGTAGGTGGAAAGAAGTTGGTGGTACTTACGGATAACACTACCTCGCAGTCAGCAGTAGAAAAGAGGAGATCGGGAGATAGAGCAGTGAACGGTGAATGGCGAATGATACAAAAGCTGTTGTTGTCCTCACACGCAGATTTGGTAGCACACAGAGTCAAGACCGGGGACAATATGGCAGACTTGCTGTTGAGGGGGAAGGATAGTAGAGATATTGGCGATCGGGTCATCATAGAGATCCCGATCAATTTGAGTCCTTATGTGAAACAAGTGATCTGATGTTTTGAAATGTATAGAATGTGACATACCCTTTGATCCCTGCCCCAATTTTTTGCCTGCCCCCCGAGAGGCCGGACCCGACTTGTACTGCTCGACTCTCTGGCCTTGGTCGGAATGTAGTTGTCACGGGTTGAACACACCCGTGGTGGGCTTTCATAAGTTTTCCATTTAGAATTGAAGATAGTTCCTATAGACCATCGATTTTTCCACTTCACCCAGATAATGGAGTTCTCGAGAGGACAGGACGGTCTCGACGCGACCTCCTCGGACTGCGTCAAGACGTACCTCCTACATGGAAGCTGGGCTGACACCACACTGAAGCACTACAACGCTGGTGTGTCAAAATTAATGACCTTCACGCTAGAACGGAAAATCCATCGAACTCTCCTACTGCCGATCCGACCTGAGATCCTTTATCAGTTTGTCACCTGGGCCAGCCCTTCTTTACCAGATGATGGGACGGAACGAGGATCCGCGCCGATAAAATCGACAACAGTCAGGTCTTACTTATCAGGCATTAAAGCATGGCATTTGCTTCATGCGTTCGAGTACCCGCATTTTGCTACTCCGAGGGTGGAAGCGATCCTAAGGACGGCAACAAAGTTAGAGCTCCTGAAGGCACCAAAGGTACCAAAGAATCCGGTCTTGGTCGAAGATTTATTCACTCTGGTGGTAAAGTTGTCAGATGGTAGTTTGGAAGAGAAAGTGGCTTATACTGTAGCTCTCATTGCTTTCTGGGGGATGGCTCGACTGGGGGAGCTATTAAAATCTTTGACAAAAGCAAATCAAGTCAAAGTGAAAGACCTTGTCTGGGACCCGAAGGGCAACTTCTTTCAAATTCAAATCCGCGAAGCGAAAACAGCGGTTGTAGGGGAGGTTCAAGAGCTACATTGTCAATTCCAGCCATCAATTTTGGACCCAGTGGGGGCGGTAAAGCGGCTAATCGCTAGCACGGGCGCCACTGAGGATGACAATCTTTTCTCTTACCCGTGTGCTATCGGACGAACTACTTTGTCGAAAGGAAGGTGTCTCAAGATGTTCGAAGAGGCTTGGAAAGACACTTCTGGATGCAAGCTCACGGGACACTCTTTCAGAGTAGGCGGCGCCTGTAAGGTTCCTAAGAACCTTCACTGGAAATCGCACAAGGGACGCTGTGATGATCACAGCACGAGAGTTTCTAGAACCCAAGAGACCTTATTATTTCAAATCTATCAAAACACAGTACGTAAGACTGGTTCCAAAGGATAAGGGGTAGGAAGGTCAGTCCCGAATCACTCCTACAAGTCTGATTGAAAGTAAAGGAAAACAAGTATTTGAAATAAGGACTTTACCTGGTTCCAAAGGATAAGGGGTAGGAAGGTCAGTCCCGAATCACTGAGGAACCAAGCGTAGAAGTCAAAACAACTATATAAAGGAAATAGAAATCTGTCTGTTAATAATTAAGTAGTTTTGATATGTATCTTAGTATTTATGTATTGTAATGGCCGCAGGTCTTACAGTCTCCCCTCCTTTAAGGAAATGTTCGACCAGCCTTTAATGAAAAGAAAAGAAAAATTGAAAAATCAAAATCCAAAGAAAAGAAATAATTTGATTGAATCCTTCGACGAGGAGCAGTCACGTAGCACGTTATCTCTACTGAGAGAACTTAGAGAAGTTTGAGTTGTAAAAGGAGAACCAGAGAATTTTTTTTTTCTTCGTAATTCATTCTGTGTTGCATGAGGTGTCGTTTTGGCTACAAGCGTGTGGACATGGTTCTTCACTGTGTCTTTCCTTTATCGCCCAGGGGGGTTGTCGATCAGTTTTGATCGCGCCTTGACCAGGTCACCGTAGATGGGGTTTCTCAGGCTCAGGACGATGCCCAGAGTCAAGGGGAAGAGCTCCCCATCTACCGTGGCTGGTGGCCCTACCCCCCTCAGCCCCTTTTGGAGCTGGGGGCCCCCCCCCAAGAAACCTATGCCTACCTCACTCGCAGGGGTACGTTGTGGTTTGCCTAGGGCTCACCGGTTTAGACCTAGTGTGACACTTCCTACCACAAAATGCAATTAAAAAGACTATTTGAAAAATGACCCCTTGATATCGTCCAAGAGAGAATGGACTCACAAATATGCACGAGTAATGGTATTTTAAATTTTTACTTACTAATTTTGACCTTTATAATTAGGGTTCTTTCCTCTACCCCTATGCGGTCTTTGGTAAGGTGATGGAGATCTTTCTAACTTCAGACCTCGTCCTCTATCATTTCTCCTGTTATTTTTATAATCATTTCCTCTCTGAAAATTTGGTACTCTTAAAGTTGTAAAATCTTCATATTCGTCTAATTCTAAATCAGCTGAGTCATGATTTTTTCCGTACTTGTATCTGTTACCGTTTATCGGGCTAAATCTTTCCTTTTCCTGACCTTTTGCGTAAGCTGTAAAATTTTTTATATTATTAATTTTTAATAAACAAATCAATTGTTACCAACTTTACTTACGATTGTCCTTTGGAAGTATTCTTCCATCTTGTAAGGGGAGCACCGGAGGATCTGGGGATTTTTCCTGAGAGTCTGAGAGTGAGAGGATTCTGAGACTGAGAGAATACAGTTCCCCCGGTACACACATATCCCACAAGCATATTACATACACGGTGACTTAAAGGTTTTTGACGCAATTTTAAGGCAGAAATCTTAAGCCTCGGTACACCCTAGATGTCACAAGCTCAGCATTTTTTTCTTCACCCCGTGTTTCAATCAAAAATTCTTTCAGTTCC
>NW_006768797.1:865169-866600 GCF_000204055.1 Melampsora larici-populina 98AG31 | reverse complement strand
AATGAGTGATGATCACCTCATTTACGTTAACTTTCATACCCCAACAAAAAGCATCCTCCACTTGTTTAACGCGTGCATGACTGCTAAAAGTTCTTGTTCGTGGACCGGATAATTCCTTTCAGCTGGTGTCATTTGCCTCGATTCGTATGCAATTGGTGATGCCAACTTCCACTCCTTTCCCTTGGAACAGCGCCGCTCCAAGACCTGAACCGCTAGCGTCAGTGAATAGCCACAACGGATTGTCAGAGTCGAAGTCAATGTTCTTTAAAGTGAGGTAATGAGGTCATGAGACGTTTAATGTTGTGAAATGCATTATCTTCTTTTGTTGTCCAGTGAAACTTCGTTGAATCTAATTTACTGCTTGTCAAAGGGGTAAGCTTGTTGACATAATTTTGAAGACCCCAGATAAATTTCTTCATCCATTGTACCGTTCCTAAAAATTTTTTCACCCCTTTTGCTGATTTTGGCGTTTTCCAATCTACTACTTGCTTCACCTTTTCATCATCTACTCTAATGCCTTTTGCTGAAATCCAGTGGCCCAAGAACTTGATCTCCTCACGAAATAGTTTGGTCTTCTTTTGGCTGCAGTATAAATTGGCTTCTCGAAGGCGTTGTAAGACTTTTCTAGTGTTTTCTACATGTTCAGCTTCTGAATTTGAAAATACAACAATATCGTCCAAGTAAACGACGCAAATATCATTTAAGTATTCTCCTAAAGCTTCTTCTAATCGTCCTTGGTGTGTACTCGGTGCGTTTGTAAGACCCATCGGCATGACACACCACTCATACAAACCCCACGGTGTGTGAACTGCTGTCAATGGTATATCAGCCTCTCTCATCCTGGTTTGAAAAAAAGCGTTGGTTAAATCAATAATTGAAAAAAATTTTCCCGTAGCCACCAGCCTGACCAACCGGTCTACATTAGGTAATGGTGCGCGGTCCCTCACGGTCAGGCTGTTCAAGACGCGGTAGTCGCATACCCATCTTGGAAGTTCGTTAGGGTCCTTCTTCGGAATGATCATACTCGGAGAAGCGTATTGACTCGTGGATCGTCTGATTCGTCCGGCTGCGAGATGTTGATCAACCAGCCGTTTCCACGCATTCATATGTTTCGGCGGATAATTGAATTGTTTCTCATTGATGATTGCGTTCGGATCCTTCAATATGATCTTATGTCTTACTTTTGAGCTCTCATTTTGTAAGCGTTCTGGGAATGTTCCGTCGACAAACAGGCCTTCATCTTCCGCCTCGTCTGATACTGCCGGGATGTCAACTGGGAAGAGATCACTAAATTCGGTGAAAAACTCTGCCTCCAAGCGCTCCCCTCTGCTCTCTACAACTTCACCTACCGCTGCTGCCATCTTCTCTGGTCTGCTCACTGCTTCTCTCCAGCTTTCTCGATCTCTCACTTTCGGCTCAACAATACGCGGC
>NW_006768797.1:835387-861116 GCF_000204055.1 Melampsora larici-populina 98AG31 | reverse complement strand
TTCAGATGTTCTTCGATGGCGGCGTCGAACCTTATGTTGTCGTTTCCACTCGAGTTTACTGCGAGCTGTACCCCTCTGCGGTCAGCATGATTCATTAATGAATGAAGGATCAGGCCATCGCGGCAAACTTCCTCGGACATCGACGGGGTAAAGCTTTGGTCTTGGATAAATTTATGGACGGGGGTGTCATCTACAAAGATTTGATCATACCAATTCACCAGATTGAAGTGTGATACACTGGCAAACTCGGATGTCAGGAAACAATCGATAAATTAATGCGGTGATTTGAATCCAAACTGACTGGGCTAACATCTGAAGCACCCGAAGCATGTAAGACATACGGGTTGTCATGTAGTAATGACAGTGGATGTGGAGGAAAGTCGTATTGCGAGCCATTTCCTGTGAGTAGTAGATTCGTAGGTCGTCTCGAGTGTAATAACTGGGTCTATAGAAGGTTCCACATGCTTTGTCTGGTAATATGTAAATTAATATGCGGCTATGATATGACTAATATGGAAAATTAGGCGAACTTACTTGAACAACAGAGTATCACTGTTTGAATTGCATGGACGCCATCAATATCGTAAAGGTAGCCGTCAAGACACGAGTGGACGTGTAACGCAAAAGAGTGGTCACGCGAGCATAGGGTACAGTGAGACATTGGTGCACGTAAAAATCGTTCGGGCATTTTGGTACCCAAAAGCTCAGGGTGTAGACCGAAATCCCGGATAGCAGCTGAGGTGTTGATTCGGGAGGCGTCCAACAGGGGGAAGGACAGCCGCCATAAGTCAGGCAACAGGTCATGTGGGTAATGAGGTGAGAGCGCCAGTTCGAGGAAAGGTAGGAGAGTGTTTCGATTGGGTGTCAACCGTACGCTTTGTCCCGCACGATGTTGGACTTCGCCGGCGAGGGAAACAAACCGAACAAAGTCTGCCACACTCAGGGTTGCAGAGAGTCGAGGTGAATCGCGGGTCATTAGGTCGACGAAGTCGCGCAACAGCATGTTGGGATTGAGGGTGGGTATGATGGACGGTGGTGGTGTTGAAGTTGAAGTTGATGATTATGAATGAAGTAAGGTGAATCCAGGGCGCCCGTCTTCACGAGGAGGAGACGTACCCCGGGTGGATCGGGGCAGGCACCGAGGTGAGGGCAACGTATCACATGGATGACACCGCAGTCCCACAAATGGCGGAGAGTTGCAGTATCAGTCTTTCACTGAGACTCCCTGAGACAATACCTGGCACATACAGGGATAGTACAATTTCTTCTCGAGTGGCGCGTTTTTTATTCTCTGAAATTCCGGGCGTCTACAAAGGTGTTTTTTGAAGGAAGCAAAGGCCAAGTCAAGAAAAAGGAACCCACATTAATTTGTTTAAAACATCAAATCAAGTGGTTGGGTGAGAAGAAGTCGCATAAGCTCTGTGAAAAGTAGACCCACCGAGACGCGAATCGAGTAAAGCAAAAGAAATGATATAAAGAAGATTAAGATAATTAGCCACATGAACATAAAGGTCAAGAGCCATTACGAGGATCGAGAGCTTTGAAAATATCATTTCAAGTGGCAGTAAAAATGATAGAAGGTAATGAGCCAGATAATCAAACGGTCGAATTTGATTGTGAAAACTTATAAGATTAGCTTCATTGGCCAATAAGAGGGAGATGCCAAGTTGGATTTGTTTTTCAATTCTGAGATTAGAAGCTGAGCTTACAATATAGGATGGAAATGCTGAGGAACAGATTATTAAAGTTCATCTTGAAGTCGCTCTGAGTCTGATCACATTGAACATGAAAATGACACAAAACCTCAAATTTCAATTTATCTTTCTATCATCCATTCTTACATTGATTGTGTGGCCGAGTAAAAATTGGACCGATCGATCATGGTCACATTCATGTCAGATGAGGAAATGACAAGATTTTTAGGATGAAGAAACAAATCAATAATGAACCATGTATGGAGTGCCACCACTCTTGACCACACTGTATGACGGGTGTACAGAAAGCCATCTGTAGCTCAGAGAGTCTCAGAGAGAGTCTCAGAGCGAGTGAGTCTCAGGATAAGACTGATACTGTTACGCTCCCACAAATGGGCCAGCGGTGCGTAACTCTGGACTTTATGGTCAAAACGTATTGGCCATCAGGTGTTACAGCCGTTCCCGAAAAGGTTGCTTTTTTGATTTTTTTTTGGGGGCGGTTAGGGCTGTTAGGGTTGTACTTTACATATTATTGCCCATAACAAGTTGACAATACACATACGATCATACCACAGTGCCAGCCGATCCACCAACCAACAAATCCACCGATTGGATCGCTTTCTCCAGTTCCTCCTCTCGATCGAAGGCTTGTTCTCCAGGTTCGTTTTTGCTCTCAACTTTACCGGGTCACCTGTTCTGCTGTTGATTCTTTTGTTCATTTTTTTGTTCATAGGTTTCCTCCGCACCCACGATGGGGTTTGTCTTGTACTCGCCCGATATCAAACTCATTGTCATCCACAAGCATCTCCGTGGACAGACACTAGACGAAATCAATCTTGATCTTACGCTGGAAGTCTCCAAAGACTCACTTGCTCGATGGCTAGCTTTATTCAACAATACTCGGCGAGTCATCTCAGATCCAGATTTCTACGATCCTCGTGGCCGGCCGACTGTCTTATCAAACGAGCACCGCAGGTTTATCGAGAACGCCATTGATACTGAACCGACTATCTACCTTGACGAGCTTGCACACCAACTTTCAATTGAAAGAGGTATAGACATCTCCATCACTGCTTTAGCTCGTGAGGTACGCGATCGTCTTGGTCTAACCTTGAAGGTGGCAAAAACTGTCCACCCAAATCAAGACCCCAAAGAAGTAGGCAGGTATCTGTATGAAGTTGGATCAATTGATCCATTGTGCTTGGTCTTCATTGGTAAGCGTATTTCGTATTTGTATATTTCTTGATGTGTGATCCTAGAATTGTCAATAAATACACTTTGAGACAACAGGATCAAATTCACATTCCATCAGCAACGCTGATCAGAGGTCTGATCAGCTTGTGAACCAGTGAGGATTTACAACTGGTGTGTAACCTCACTGGTTTCGGTGGAATTGAACAAACCGTTGTCTTGAATGTATTTATTCATGACTCTAAGATCGCACATTAAGAAAGCATACCAATTGTCATATTTTCTTATTCAACTTTGAACTGACTTGGGTTTGAACAGATGAGAGTGCTTTCGCAGCTCGCAGACTTTACCGACAGAAAGCTCGTGCACCAAGAGGCCAACGTACACGACGTCTACCTCGGACTCTACAATCAAGAAAGTACTCGTTACTCCCTGCCATCTGTTTGAGTGGTTGTCTTGGAATGATTATTCAGGAAGGCTCAATTCTTCGGGAAGATTTGGAGTACTTCTTGTCGCACCATGTGGTAGGTACCATCAGCATATTATCTTTATCTTTGATAATAATCTGATATCTCGCGTCTTCCATACCAGCTTCCTATGATGAATCCTTACCCAGCTGAAAACAGTGTCCTTGTTTTGGACAACGCACCGGTTCATCATGGTGGTAATATTCAAGAACTGTGCGATCAATTTGGTGTACGATTACTTTACCTACCTGCGTATGGCCCCGAGTACAATCCAATCGAGAAATCTTTCGATATCATCAAGGCTCACCTTCGAAGGAGTGGCGAACTTCAAGAACACATGACGATGGATGAGGAAGCAGAGGTCATCTATCATCATGGTGAGAACGCACTGACACCCGAGCTCATCCGTTCTCTTTACCATGGAGTATATCTTTGAAAAGTAAGTTCATTCAATATGAGATCTGATCATATTTCATAAACTGATCATACATCGAATGAATTTCCTTTGATTGATAAAACAATTCTTTAATCGACTCATACACCACACTCTTGACCAGTCTCTCAAGACTTATCCTCGGAAATTTATTTCAAATGAATGAATCAAAATGTACCCCTTCATTGTAAATTACCTCATAGTTCAAATCTAAATCATGATTATATCAATCAAGATCTTTTGGTGAACTTCAATTAGTCAGAGCAGTGTATTTTCTTTGAATTTTAGTATGATGGCAGTTGTACTGGATGTTGTTTGGTGACTTTGTATGTGAAAAGACACGATGTTGTCATTTATTTGCTCTAATACAATTTGCAATGCTCCTTCAGTCTTCTTAAGAGCACCATTAGGTTTCTATTTGCCAATCATTAAAGTTGCTTTTTCTGATTGACATATCTAAGCAAGTTTATTGAGGTTGACATTCTGATATAAATAATAAAAATTGAAATGTTCATTCGAATGTCTTTCATGGCCTTTATGTATGCGTGGTGTTGGCTCAATCTCACTGCTTTGGTTATTGGAAGCCAAGCAAAAACTTTTTTATTGGTACTTTTGATTACAAAGAAAATGAGCCAGACGCTAATAAGATCAAAAGCAAATACTAATGAGAGATTGAAGAAAAACAAAATAAAGAACGAACAAAAGAACAAGCTATCAAAGCAGAAGAAAAACAAAATAAAGAACGAACAAAAGAACAAGCTATCAAAGCAGAAGAAAACAAAATAAAGAACAAAGAAAAAAACGAGCTATCAAAGGAGAAGAAACCCAAACAAAGAACAAACAAAAAGACAAGCTATCAAAGCAGAAGAAACCCAAACAAAGAACGAACAAAAAATCGAGCTATCAAAGCAGAACATTGTAGACAGGAGGAATGCAATAGATTAAAGCCGTTCTAAATAAAAGATAAAATAAAAACTGAGAGAAATGGAAGCAGATTGCACTGATGAATCAAAGCTGTTGCGCATCCAGTGCAGCAAGCTTTTCCATCAAAAACTTCTCGTACCTAACTGCACTAGAAAGGAGATGACTTGCATCGCCTGGAGGGATTCCGATAAGCTTTAATTCAGCAATGTTCATATCAGGACCTGGCTTGAGATCGCTCCAACGAGTGTAATGCCCTGTATTTAAGTTTGCCCTCAAGCTGGTATCGCTTTCAGGAAAATCAGCATAATCTAAAAATTCTTCAAAGGTTCCAGAGTACTTTCTTTGATAGATACGGTCATCAATTACTTGAGCTGGGGCAATCAGAGTGACTTCGTTTTGTACTATAGGTGCTGGAGCAGCAGCCATGAATCCAGCTGGTGGGGGATTGTCTGGAAACTCTCGATAGCCTGGAGGAAGTCTTCCACCGATGAATGTCTTGAAGCACGGTAAGGGAGGTGGAATGTCTACGGTGATATTGTTACGACCTTCTTTACGTGCTGCTATCTGAATATGGTGGAGTCTCGTGAGCAAAATTACAGTAAATGATATCAAAAAAATCAACTTACAATCTCATCGACCCAGATTTTGATCTTGCGAGGCGTCATAACTGTCCATTTCTTGGAGTCTGTAGGATGTCTGAGTAGACATTGTTCAGTGCCGTTTTTAGTTAGAATCTCTTTTAATTCAGCAGTAACACGCGAAGGTAAGTGTTCAGGGTTAGTTGGCGGTGAATTTGCCAAACCACCAGGCTGGTTTTGAGCAATCGCTTGTTGAGTATTCCATGAGCCTATATAGCCGCTGACTTTCTCTCTCCTACGTTCTACAGCAACCTGGAGTTTGGGATTGGCCATCTGAGCTAGAAGTCCAACGGAGTTTGGTTGGGAATCGATACATAGTTTCTTGAAATCATTCCATTCTGTGTTATTGTGAAGGTTGTACTTTTGCTTGCGGATGTAAGATTTTGGAGTAAGAGTGATACCGAGCCAAGAGACGGACTGGGGTTCAGATACATTGAAAAGATAAGTACCAAGCTTGGGTAGTACTCGGTCAAGGGATGTAACTATCAATTCTATGACTTTCTGAGGAGATGAATGATTCAAATCAACAGTGATGTAATGCTTGGGTCCAGTATCTTCCTTTTTAGTTTTGTCACAGTTCCATCCGAGTTTTTCAGGGGTTTGTTTTGACGGAGCTCTGCTAGTTGATGCGCTCGGTTTATCCTTTGGGCCATGTAGATAGGCCTCATGAAAGACTCGAAGTGTTGACATCTTGATCGGCAGCTCATTTGAAGTCTGACTCGGTATGATATGAGGATTACGGGGTTGAGATCGATTGGGTGGGTTGAAATCCCAGACTGGTGTATCGTTGGTCATAGATCCTGAACCGGATTGAAGGATGCCACACTCAGGGTGATATTTGGATTGAGCTTGAGCTCCGCATTGTCGAGGGTCGGCCAATGCACTACTGAAGTTTCCAGTGCTGCGATGATGGTCCAGCATAGGATCACGATGAGCTGTTAAAAAAGGTCAGTATTCATACAACAAAAAGACACAGTTTGAAATGGATTGGCTCACAATCCTCAAAGTTTTCACGGCCTTGTGCTGCTGCCTGCATGAAGCTCTCACGGCGGATTTCGCGCGCCTCGTAGATCGAGTGAGTCGCATCTGGATGGCGGAATGAAAATTTATCATGGTCAGCTAGAACAAAGTCTAAATATGACAAGGGTGAAGAAGAAAATTGACGTGCTTCTTGCTTGATTTGCTGCCATCAAGTGTGTTGCTGTTGGATTAAGACGTTGATCCATATTGCAATGGGATGGATCATTACGGATTTGTTGGCGAAGGGCTGCATGTTGACCAGCCAATCGCCCTTGTCTAGGATTCTTGATCTCGATCTCGTCGTCATCTTTGTTTTGACCCATTTGGAAGAAACTTATTGCCTAAAGAAGGCGAGGTTGGATTAATGATCGAGAGAAAAAAGAACACAAGAGGGTGGTGGAGTGGGATGGCTGGGATGACGTACAAGATTACAGGTGGATCTCCAATCTGGTGGTGTCTGATACAAAAGCTGAGTAAAATCTGACCCTATCTGATCTTAACAGCCCTAACCGCCCCAAAAAAAAATTCAAAAAAGCAACCTTTTCGGGAACGGCTGTAAGTGAAATATCTGAGAGTATGGGTAATTTGATTTATATGATGTAAACCCATGAGGCATGGCTTAGGGCAGGATTCTCAGGACTCTCAGAGCTGTATCAGGCCATCCCCAGATCCTCCGGGCTACCGCTTGTAAGAAGGCGGTTCTAGCTATCGCGTCATCTAGAAATTCCTGACGTCTTTCGCTTGGATCGCCTGGAGCTCCATCGATACGATTACAAGTGACATCGTTTCTTACAGCTATGTCATATCTAAATGCGACTATCCATCCATGTCTATCACTTAATTGCTGAACGTATTCGAAGTGCTTTTCTAAATCTTTTGCAAAGGCTTCATGTCCGTATTGCTCTTTTAAGTATTTCACCATTAAAATTCTCGCTCTAGTCCAATCAGCGAAAGATAGCCACCATTCATTTTTGGCGGGTTGTCCTGTCGGTTTGTCTTTCTTCTTCGACATACTCTTTCCTGCTATCAAACTATCAAATTCTATCCATTCAGAATTGAATATAGTCAAAGGGAAATGAATGTCCATCAGTTTCAGGTGGTTGTCCCAGTAATCCGTGAAGCGTCTTAAAGTGTTGTTTGCTGTCTTTCCACTTTTGTATTTGGACATTGGATTCGCTTTATCGGATGTTGATTTCGTAGTATTTATCAATTCTTCCACTTTCATCTTCAATAACAACTTCTTCGCTAACTTTGAGTCACCTAAATCTAAAGCTTTATAAGCTTTATCTATCAAAGTCGCTGTAAACGCAATTCATAACCATCAGATAAAAATTTTAACTTTTTCGTTTTGTTCAATATAACTATCGGATTAAATCACGATTGGTATCAAACATAAATCGGAATATATCACGATTAAATCGGAATACATCACGATTGTTTCTGCTTTTTGTTGGAATATATCACAACTTATAGTTTAAAAGCTTTCATATCGACAGTTCGGAATAAATCTACGAAACGTTCTGCTTACATTGGTCTAATTTTATCGTTTTCTCTTTAGAACTTGATGAGGATGAATCATCTTCAGAAGACCAGTTTATATCTTTGATTTTTGATTTGTTCTTTATCAATTTAATTTCTTCAATTGAACTATCAATTTCTTCCTCGCTTCTTTCTTCATTCAATCGATTTTCTTGTTCATCTTCTTTCCTAATTCTTTCTTCTTCCTCTAAAGTATTTTCGATATTCCAGTTACCTTCTGAATCTGGTACTAATATATCTGAGTTCGGTGGTGTTGGTTCCGGACTATACTCTGGTCTCAATCCTAAGTTACGTCTGCTTGATCTCATCGTATATGTTTCGTTGTTCGAAAGAGGCTTGTAGTGTAACAGTTCGAAAAAGGCTCGTAGTGATACAACGAGGCAGAGGGGAAACTGAAGCGGATGAGGGAGAGAGAGGAAGCGGTGGAAGATTCTCAGAGGGATCGTGAGTGCGAGAGAGAACTTGTGAGATGGTAGACACAACCTCTTCGAGGAAAGTCTCATCTCAGGGCGACAGTCGGTGCGCTCAACCGTTCCCTGATGATTACTCATCACTCCTCACAACTCTTGTGCTTTCGGGGTATCCGCTGGTTTCCTGAGAAATGGACCACGCTCGATCCTCGTGCCAGCGTCACAACCATACAAAGATTCTAATCAAACAAACTTCCACAAGCACTACGGTTTTGAGCCGCGTCCATTGCAAGTAGAATGTGTGCTTTGGCTTATTGAGCATTGGAACACTTTTCTTTGGGCTGGAACTGGATTTGGAAAATCCAAGGTACCCAAGATGTTTATTGCCACATATCCTCGTTCTAGTAAGGCAATGGTGATGATAATGAATCCGCTAGATGCTCTAGGAAACAATCAGGTATCTCTTTACTTGTTTTATATTTATCCTATGATCTCATGATTCACTATGCTTACATTTGGTTTCTTCAAACAATATAGGTTGAAGAAAAAATTGTGGTGGGTTTCACTGCTGTATACATCACAAAGAAAACCTTCTCCAAAAAGTTTTGCAGAGAGATTCTGGATGGAAAGTATCAGTTTATATACTTAGTGAGCTCTTATCATTTGTTCACAATACTGTGTGCCACAAAATAATGACATGATTGGTTGTCTCAGAGTCCGGAGATCTTCCTCAACAGCCTGATGTTCACAAAATTATATTTTAACCCGCTTTTCCAAAAACAATTGGTATTGAAAGTTGTCGACAAAGCCCACCTTATCTACTGTTGGGGGCTGGTAGCAAGTGGAATCACGCAAACTATGAGCACCTTCAAAAAACTCCAAGATATTGCAGTATTTAGGCCAAGCTACGGGAATCTATATGGACGCTTTCTTGCAACCAACCACGCTCCCATTTTGCTCATGTCTGCTACTTGTTGGCCCAAAGCTATGGAAGCAATTAAGAAGAATTTACGGCTTGGCAACCATAACCTCAAGTCACAAACCGCTGAACTAGTTTGACAAGAAATCCGCATAATTAGAATAACTTTGAAGCACCCTCTGAGGAGTGCACAGGATCTTAAACAGTTCTTCGGTGATGCTTGTTTGATTCCCAATGGCAACCTTCCCCCAACACTTATCTATTCTGGCACCCAGGACGGAACTGCAGAGACCTTAACTCATGTCAACATAGCGCGTGGCCAGCCTGAAAATTCCCGGAATGGTATGAGCACCTGCGCGCGTCAATACCATGCAGCTACAGGACCAGATGATAGGGCAGATCACGAGGAGCATTTTGTCAAATCACTTTTTCCAATCATGTGCTGTACAATGGCGTTAGGTCTTGGCCAAAATTGGAAATTAGTACACCGAGTCATAGTTATGGGAAGGATGGATCCCGCAACGGTGGTGCAAATGTTTGGGCAGTGTGGTCGTGATGGTCGGCCTGGTGTTGGTATCCTTTTAGTTGAAGAGAAACGTTTGGGTGCTGGGGCAAAGAATAAGCCGAATGACTTTGGTCCTCCCAAAGATATGTCAGATGACAATAGGATGGACAAGCTTGCAATAACCCCAGTTTGTCTCAGAGTAGCAATGGCTGTAGACAACTAGTGAGTACAATTTTCTTCAACTCATCTATTTGACAAAAGTCTGATTTTATTTTTGAAGTGTTGGTCATATACCCATTAGCTTTGATGACAAGGATTACATAGAAGAGGTGGCTTGACAGAAGGCTCTCAATCTCCAGTCTTGTCTATGCTCAAATTGTGAGCCAGAAATGGCTTTGAAATTCATCAATGAGCAGCACCATGCATCAAACAACAATATGAGTGATATAATAACCGGCACTTTTGATGAGACATTCAGTCACAACATTTGCTGCCCAAATCCAGCTCTTGACAAGGGACCCAATCTCGAAATGATTTTGACATGCCCACCAAAAGATCAGATCAGATCAATGATCATCATGAAGGAACTAGTGTCACAATTAATGTCGGATTTCAATACTCTATACAGCAAAGAATGTGAAGAATATGAAATGGAATTGGACTGCGAAGACATATTTGATAAGGAAAAGCATGCATGGCCAATCACAAAAAATGCAGACATAATATCTCGAGGGGTTTCACTGCGAGGGATTTTTGGAAGCAAGGCAATGGATGGTATGTTTGATTGCATTGTAAATTGCATCAAGAAGTGGGAACGCTCCAATATCTATGCACAACATCAGAAAGTAATTACTCAACTCAATAATGCATGAACTGCTGCTGCAAACAAAAAATGGGAGAAGGAGAAGACTGATAAACCGAAAAGAGATGCTGCAGCTGCGGAACTTGATGGACAGCCACCCTCACATCCAAAGAATCCACCTGCACCACCACAAAACGACGCTGATAATGACTGTGAGGTGTCCAATGGGAATATATCCGGTGCACCCATTATTTCACTTGCACCACAACAATTCAATACAAATATTGATCCACGGTTGACCAGCGATACTAATGGCTAATGAATCACAGCTCCATTGCCCCAACTGGTACAACAAATTCTAGTGTAAATAATTCTAGCATGTCTATGTGATAAGTGAAATGACAGGACCCCGGATAAGTCCTATAAACCCTAGGGATGAAAAAGGAATGAATCAGACCCTCCAATTTTTGCTATGTTAGGGATGAAAAAGGAATTATCCGCCCCGGTCCTGGTCACATGTTAGGGATGTGGAGGAATGAATCTCAGTTGGACAAAAATCTCCCTCTCAGATGATACTGATGTACCATGAATGAACAGCATGATTAATATCCCATTTCATAAGTTATTTCCCCATTAACCTTGAAAGGTACAAACAGAAATTCACATTCAACAAGGGTTTACACAAGTTGCTCATATGCAAGTTGAGTTGTGCACAAGGGACATAGCTTTCATTCATTCAAAGATCAATTTTTTCTGACTTCCCTTTACTCTGAGGAGTATTCACCCATGTTGAAACAAATTTTGTACATTGAAATAGCTGATCTAGGTACAAGAATCACGTCAAGATTATTTGCCTTTTCCAATGTTCTAGAAACAAAATTGAAGTCCCCAAAAATTCTCCAAAACCAGCTTTCCAATGTTAGGGATGTGGGGGAATTAATTTCCAAAACTCTTAAAAACCTGGCTTTTAGGTTAGGGATGAAACAGGAATTAATGGCCTCAAAAAAACAAAAAAAGAGGTATGAATTAGGAGGTTTTGACCAATTATCCATCCCTGTCATTTATAAGACTTATCCGGGGTCCTGAAATGACGGACCCGGTGGATCATTGGGCACATCTGTAGCTTCATTGTCGTCAACTGGATTTGGGCCATTTTCAGTCTGGGTGCTTCCCCATATATAACGGGAGTGCTGGTTGTGGGTGTACTCATCATAGAAAATTTCTTGAAATTTTTGGAAACCTGTCTTAAAAAGATCAGGTTTAGGGGAAGGTTGAGAAGGTTCTGTTGTCCATTTGGATGAAGGATTGCACTGTCTTCTTGGTTGTATATATCTTCTTAGTTTGATATATACAATTCAGACCCACCTTGATTTTGAGAAGGTCCATCAATTTTTGAAACTGTAAATAGAAGCTTGTCACTATACATACTCACACCATTCTCAGTTCTTGAAGAGTTATTAAAATTTACCAGTTTGATGTTGAGGGAGTACCTGCCAGCAAGCCTTTGAATTTTGGTTCCTGAGCCCTACAGGATGCAAAAAAATACCAGTAAGCAACCTTTGATATGAGAAACATTAATCAGATCAAAGGTACATACCACATTGTTGAAGAAGTATTTCAACCACCATATCTTACGCTCAAGACGTAAGTCTTTAGGCTCAAATCTTTGAGCTGCACCTCGTGCCAAGATCAACAAAGAATGTTTTATAACATGTGCCAGACCAGGAGGTAAATAATGCTAAAGTAGTAAAATGAGCCGGGGAGGATGCTGAGCATAGTGAGAGAGGCCTGGTGTGCCATGAGACATCACAGCCCAGCGCTTCCACATCAAAATCAGTTGGCCAATATCACCAGCCTTTGTGGCCTGATCTGCTTCAACATACAAGGCAAGATCTCGTAGACGCAGGCGTAAATTATAGCCACAAATATCACTGTCCTTTTTAGCTGCTTTGCAAGAGCTCTTGGTGAAGTACTTTGCATGAGTCTCTTCAATGATTGACTTAGCTGTTGCATTGTCCAAGAGATCTGGGTTAGGTGACTGCGTCTTAATCACCTCACTGTTTGCATCAGGATGGAACGGTCAACAATGAAATATAGACAAGGAAACAGCTGTAAATGAAAAAAGACAACTGACTTTAAGCACCACACCATCGTGGCAAAATGAGTGTGATTGATCATACGCATGATCAGGCTAAAGTCTTTCTTGGCTGCTGGACGTTCAGTCTTTCCTGCGAGTGATTCCCAGCTCTTTGAAAAGGGGATGTCTTTGTCATCTGCAGCGTCACCCCACCCACCAAGTATGTACCAGTATCCTATATTCCACATTGTGTGCGCTGCACCTGGTATAGTAAGGTAATTGAGCATACTCTCGTGCTTTCTACCCGCTGGCTGAAGCTTGGATCGACAACTCTCCAGGCTGATGCAAGTCCCAACGTCTCCTTCAACGACTTGCAGATCATGAGGATGATCTTTGAGAGGCCGGCCAGTGATAGAAGCGATGTGGTCTAGAAATTGTCCGACACCTTTGGCCAAACCAGAATATAAGTCCATCAAAGGCAACATCATCACATCAGCCTTTTTGACTGGCAAAGGTTCCACAGCGGGTGAAGTCCGTGATAAGTTTGGCTGCTTTTCTGGAATGATGTCTCGGTTGTTGGTGATAATATAATCCAAGTAAGCCTGAGAAAGTTGAGCCTTGGTAGGTTCTTCCCATTGAGCCCAAGCTTTCTTGTCTGGTAGAAAGGTTTTAACATCAACTTCCTTGGTTTCTGCTTGATGCATAGCTTCCACAAAACTATCCAAGCTTAAGTGTCCAGGCTTAACCTCTTTGTGTGATAAAACTGTATCCGACAAGAAATGAAGATATCCATAGGTTCCATGGAACATACATGAGTCGGCCTCTAATCTAGAGTAATGGATCTGTTCTTGAATGTCAAAATTGTCTAACACCAGAAAGGGCTGTATAGTATATTCCATCAAAACTTTTTCTTGAACTATTGACAGCGCTACTTTAGCCAGCCGCCTGATTGTACGTAGGGCAGAAGAGCGCAACACAGTCAGGCCAATAGCATGAAGATAGTGATGAACCCATTCACTTTCCCCTGCTGCCAAAAAGGTGACGGAGTTTTCAAGCTGGAAACCATTGATTGCACAATTGTTTACATAAGCTATCATAAAACAGACAGTGGTTGCAACCTGAAGAGGTTTAAAAGATATCAGTTATTGATGTTGTGCATTAGCAAAATTGAATGGCGTCCTTTCATAGATTTCTTCTTCCATTTTGCAGGCCAGCACCTCCTCATCCAACTCTTCTTGATCTAAGTGAGCAGCCACAATGACATCATCTTTGGATCCACCACAATTGAGACACTTGGTTTCAAGTTTCTTGGTTGAGCTTGAGTTTGATTCTGTCGACGCCTCTGAATCATGATCTCTGTTCTGTTCTAGCTTGGGTATAACAGTTACAGGATCTTGTATGATGATGTCTTCATTGTTCAAACTTTCACTATCAGAGAGATGAATATCTTGCGGGTCTTTGGTGTTGGCAACAATGGAGTCCTCTGGTTGTGTTGAAGGCCTCCCAGCGGACAATTGATGGCAAATAAGTTTCCATAAGAACCCCATTCCAATTTATATTGTGGAGGCACGCTCCACAGCCTTGTCCATGTTGAAGAAAGATGGCTTCAGAGACCACACAGGCTAATTTGCTGGGTACCACCTCTGTCGCCAACGACGAGATGCCTCCGCATCAACTATCTTCTTTGACTACATGTAGTAATCAATATTTGACGATAAGTGATGTGAAATAACTGGGAGATAATGATCTGAATACGTACCTCTGCAAGTATATACGCTTTCCAAAGTAACTTTCCTTTGCGCTTTTTGCAAGCAAGCCGTTTGATAGCATTCAATACAGTCAAAGTTGAGGGCCATCCACGTGGTATTCCCCAGTATGAGCAAGCTCTTTTCAAGATTCCTGGTTTGTCTTTGGCAATCAAGAATGTCCGGATGATGTGTTTCACTGACCACCGGGATGGATGATTCCTTAGATTCTCAACAAGATCAAATTTGTATTGAATCATTTCTGTAGTTATCTTGTAGTTTTGATCAGGAACTGTAATCATCTTGAGGATAATTGACCAAGATATAAGGGATTGTTGAACTCAAATTATACCCTCCAATATCTGTTACAGGCCGTAATCTGACAATCCTGGAGGTTTTTTGTTAGTACAATCAACAATTTTCACACTAAAAATACAAAAAATACGCAAATCTAAGCTCTCAACCATAGGAACAATATGCATATTTTTGTGTATTTTTGTCTCTCTCCCAGACTGCTCAATATCTTTGTGCGTTGGGTTTTATATTTTCTGCCCAGAAGATATTATATTTTGTGTATTGTTATATGCATTGTGGTTATAAAAATATGAAAAAATATCACAGACAACCGGAATTCATCAAAGGGCCCTTCCATTTTTTTTTCATATTTTTCTGACCCTTGCCAGCTTCTCTATAATTTTCTATGTCAACTCAATTTTCTAAACTCCATGGTAAATTTGCAATTTGGCGTAGTGTACAGCTATTTTGAAAACAAAAGTGGTTGTTGTGTTTTCTTTTTCTTTTTTTTTCATATCCACAGCTAATTTATTTCACCCAATTGGTCTGTTAATCCGGATTGGAATCAGATGTTGAGGTCAAGCCTCTGTGTTCCAAATCTCACTCGCAAGCACTTCCTCCAAGCCCCACCTCACCACATCTCACCAAATCTGCCAGTTGGACAAAAACAAGAATGCCTCAATACAGCACCGACATCAAAGTGCAGGCTATCACTCTAATGTCCAAAGGTATGAGTTGACCAGAAGTCAAACATCATTTGCAATCTTCAGTACATGTGGACACCCTCACCAAATGGAAGCAACTATACAAATCTACTCTAGCTGTCATTTGCAGTGCTTCAGATTACAATAAATGTGGACGTCCTCTCACTTTTTCAGATGAAGAATGTGAATTCATGGCCGACTTGATCTCCGCGGACCCAACACTTTATCTCGATGAAGTCCAGGAATTGATGTACAATGAAACCGGCATTCACGGAAACTTGTGGACTATTTCTGATGATCTTATTTTGCTTGAGTTGAGCAAGATTTTGAGCGATTTTTTTGGCCTGCACATTGATTTGTCAAACCCAATCCTGATCACAAGAATGATGAAAAAAAGCTCACATTGCTCTCCTTTACCTTTTTAGTCTTTGGATTTGCCTGTACAAAATCTAAATGCATGGATTGCTGTGGACCCTTGAGGCAAGCTGCAATGAAACTGTTATAAGCAGTCTCAGTCATGATTTCAAATTCTTTTTTCTTGAGGAAGCCCTTGTGGCCATGGATCCAACCAGTAACTTTGAGATCATCTTCTGAGAGTGTGAAGTTAAGAGCTTCAGAGATATTTGCCTTGGGTAAATCACATTGGCTGAAAATCAAAGAACGGAAAAGTTGAAGATTGGTATTGTCATTCACTGATACTCAAATGCCCCAGTCATTCTTGAGGGGGGTGTAGGTGGGTGAAATCGGTCCTGAAGCCTTTGTTGACCTCTTGGCACGTGTGATTGGCTAAATTGAGCGTCTTCATTGCCTTAATCAGGTACAAAAACCTCAACATGAACTTTGAAAGCCAGCTCAGTGGTTTTCAAAGATGAGCGATCTGAAGATGAAGAGTCAAACTTGATATCTACAAGGAGAATAAACAACAAGACGTACCTTCACAATCAATTGTGACACCATTCAAACCCAAGTCCTGAGATATTCCATTCAAACCTGGTGGGGGCGGCAAATCTGAAGACAAAGTGCCAAACTGAATATCTACAGGGGAGATAAAAAACAACACATACCTTTGTAATCAACTTCAACAACATTCAAACCTAAGACCTGAAATCTTTCACTCAAACGAGGTGGAGGGAAAGAAAAGGAGTTCAATGGTTGTGATGTTGGAAATGGGATTGAGCCGGTCTGGCTGACACCTTGATAAGGGAGATGCCCCGGTGCATACGGCGTTGGTGCTTCTCGAGTCAAATCTTGAGCCGGATGGAAGAAGCTTGAAGATGTACCGCTGTACAAACCACGAGACTGTTGAGCGGTGTTTAAGTTGATGGTTCTTTGATATGGATGTGATTGATCAAAACTTTGAAGAGGCTGTGAATTGTGAGAAGCAGGCATCTTGAGAATGGGCCAATTGTGTGTGGATGGATGTGGAGCTGGCTTCAAGCAAGAAACACAGCTTGTCTGGGTTCAACAGGATTCAACGGGATTCAACCTCAGGCTGTCATCAGCCTATTCTGTGGTGTTCCTGAAAGATGGGAAACCACGGAAATGAAAAAAAGAAAACAAGACAACCACTTTTGTTTTTGAAATAGCTGTACTTTATTGCCAATTGCAACCTTCTGTATGCAATAGTCAACTGAAAGTCTTTCAAAGACCTCCTTTTACTTGTACACTCTCAAACCAGCGGAATGCTTGTGCATTGCCATTCAATAGCTTAGTACTGTAGCAAAGTCTTTAATCACTATGAAAAATTCATCCAGTTGGAGTACTTTGATCAAGCGGAATACATTGCCTTCACACAGAATGTGTGGACGTCACCCAATCATCATGGATTCCTAGGAATCCCCAGCCACTTCATCACCAAAAATTGGAAACTTATGGATATTGTGATTGGAATGCCTCATATTGAAGGTAACTTGTATATCTTCTTTTATTTTTCTAACTGAATCAAATTGCAGATTGCTGACCAGAGTGAAAATTCCTGTTTCTAGGTGCCCATGAATCTGATGCCAATAACTTCTGTGAAATACTGGTCAAGTATATCCTTGAATTCAACTTGGGCTGGAAGATCTCAGCTATGACAGCTGATAATGCAAGTGTGAATACAACAATTGGTTGATTGATGTCTCAAGATCCCAATATCAAATTTGCCAAAAACCAGCTTATGGGATGCTGTGCACATGTTATCAACTTAGCTGCCAAGCAAGGCCTCAAACTATTTGGAGACTTCATATTTGAAGACAAAGATAACCTCCCTCCATCCTTAATGAATATTGTCAACAATCCTGATAGCACTTCTGTTAACTCAAGTACAATCTATGGTCGTATACATGGTCTGGCTATGTACACTTGAAAAACACCGCAACATAGTCAGAACTTTGCAAATGTAATAGCTCTAGTGCGTGATCTTCAAAAAGATCTTCAAGATGAAAACCAGAAAGAAAATGGAATTGAAAACAAGCAAGACAATGATGAGGAAGGTCAGCGACACACAGAGGCTTTCACATTTTTCCAGTTTTGCCCACCATCCAACTCCAATGAGGAAGCCCCCAGCACATCTCAAAAAACTATGTCAACTGACCATGTCAACAGGTATGGTGGATGTAACCAATGGAAAATCATACTTCATGCTTAAGCAAGTACTTCAACTTAAAGAAGCCTGCGTGCAGTATTGTGAATGTCAAGCCCCAAAGTTTACTCTCTCTAAATTGGAATGGGGGTATGTGGAACAGATGTGTGATCTCAAGCAACTCAGAAAATCTAACAATATGTTGTGTCAAAAGCAATATCCTACAATGCATGAAGTGATCCCAATTTACACAGTTATCATTGAAGGTTTGATGAAGGTCAGTATTTTTGTCATCATCTCTTCATAAATATCAAATCATAATCATATTACAATCTGATATTTATTCAATATCTCTTAATTCAGGTCAAGTATAAGTATGACCACACTCAGCTTATACCAGCGGCAAATGACATGATGAACAAGTTGGACAACCACTTCAAAGCGGCCCTGAAGAAACCAGCACCTGTTTGTGCAACATTTTTTAACCCTTGCCTCAAGATAAAGTTTTTTGAGGTAATCAGTTCTTCAAATAATCAAACCTTTCTGAAAAAATTCTGCATGCCTTGGATCATGCAGAGTCCTTTTCAAAGTATGGCACGACTCCCAACAATTTCAAGCAATAGTTTATTCACATTGCATCAACCTTTACCTGTGCTCCTCCAACCCCCAAATCCAAGAAAAAGAAGGCAAAACCAAATTGCTTTGCCAAAGAAGTCTACAGAAGCAACAAACCATCCTCTTAAAACACCATCAAAAGTGAAATCAATTGCTATTTTGGCAATTGTGACCATCATTGGGGGAATATCTTATCATTTTTGTGAGGAGTGCACGTCTGTTGGGCGTACTCTTCACTAAGAATGTGGTGATAAAGGTCAAGTGTGGTCTTCACGTGGTACACCCAAGTGAAGACTACAGCTAGTTGACCTCTAAGAAGAGGATTTAAGGAAGAGATAACACTACAAGAAAGATAATATTTTCTGGGCAGAAAATTAAATTATTGATACACAAAAATATTGAGAGGCCAGGAGGAGAGCAAAAAATGAATAAAAATATGCATCTTGTTCCCTGCGTTGAGAACTTCACTCCGCATGTTTTTCCGTATTTTTACAATCCATATTGATAAGTGTACTAACAATCAACCTTCACAATCATCCAATTACAACCTGTAACAAGCACTGAAATTTGGCTCATTAGTGTTTAGAGAAACTTTTGATTTCTGAAAATACTCATAACTTTTTCAATTCCGGTCCAAAACGCTCGATTTTGGGTGCATTGGTAAGCTGGAATTGTCCTCCAAATAGTTCATAATAGGACCACACAGCATGCTGGTCTTCTAAAAAAGATATCATCTTTTTTATACATTTGTACATACAGATCCATAGAATGATTGTCATACTAGCTACATAGTTCTTGATCTTATGAAAGTTCGAGAGGAAGAGTTAAGCTTTCTAATGCACTTAAAATCGAGTGTTTTGAGGCAGATTTGACAAAGTTATAGGTGTTTTCAGAAATCAAAAGTTTCTCTAAACACTAATGAGCCAAATTTCAGTGCTTGTTACAGGTTGTAATTGGATGATTATGAAGGTTTATTGTTAGTACACTTATCAATACAGACTGTAAAAATATGGAAAAATATGGAGAGTGAAGCTCTCACCGCAGGGAACAAGATGCATATTTTTATTTATTTTTTGCCCTTCTCCTGGCCTCTCAATATTTTTGTGTATCAATAATTTAATTTTCTGCCCAGAAAATATTATCTTTTGTGTAGTGTAAAGAGATTAAGGGCAATTAAGAGCTAGTGCACTCTAACCTCGTGAGACTGTAAGAGGCAGGCTTTACACTTTGGTAAACCCAAGATCCTGAAGGCTACTTTAGACTTTGTAAAAAGGAGGAAGCTTTGCTACTTTCAGGTGTATTTCTAGAGACAATGAATGCCCTGGGCTCATAGAAATCAGTACCTTGGGTGTTCAGCAATGGAACCCATAATGCTCAAGAATGGTCTTTAACAAACTACACAGCTAACCACGTACTTGAAGATCCTCTCAATAGGAGTCAAGTAAATGTGGTTCTGTGTTGTGATGGTAGTAAAAGATGGGGGATGATTCTAGGGAAGAAGGGGGGGTCTATATAGTCTCAGTTCCAGCGTCAACTTGTGGTTGGTGTGTGAGTCTTGTCTATTCACGTGTCAACTTGTGGTTGTCACTTGGGTTAGATTTATTATGTATTTAATACATTACATACATGTGTTTAAGTGGCTCTTGACACTGAGCCTTGAGATGTAGCTTATGGCTTTATACAATATTTTAATATTACATGTGGTACTGTTAGCCCATGGTCCTGTGATTAGGGCTCAGGGCTGACAATTTTGAAAGGGAAGGAGGAGTCTTTACCAGGACTTGCTAATATGGAAAGGAGGTACCTTGCAATTCTGGCTACAAGCACCCCATCCAAGGAGCATTTAGTAAGACAAAGTCAATCATAGGACCTCAACATGCTTTTCTTACTCCTATGAGTTTGGAAGTTCTTTTGTGCCTTAAGGAGTGGTTTTGCCTCTTTGGGGCTGTGTTTTCCCCACTAAACTTAGACTTTCAGATTCAGGAAATCAAATTGTGATTGAGGATGATAGCAATTGATTGTGAACCAGGCTTTTCATCATATGCTTATAAGTTTCCTTTTTTCCATTCCTTTTTTTTACTTCTTGTTGTTTTCTACTCTTTTTTATCCTCACGGTCTTTACTTTTTTTACTTATTTTGCCTCATCTCTACAGATTTGAAATCCATCATTTTGGCTCATAAAATGTGGGTAGCCCGCGGGTAGGGGACTTTATAACAAGCTCCCCCCCGCGGCTGTACCCTATGGCCCTGGGGACCCCGATGTGTCAGTCTCAAAAAATGCGTGACCAAACCTGCGCCCAAGGGTTAGGGGCTTGGGTCCAGGGCTCAGCCTGATTCATCATATAGTTGTCTCTGCACAAGGGACTTAGTTAATTTAGAGCTAGCCCACATGGTTTTGTGGAACACAAAAGGTATGGGTTTTCATAGATTATGGGCTAGCGAGATTCTCTGCAATAACCCATACAAATGGATTCAAGGTTTATTGCAGAGTTTTGTTCAGAAAGTTGAGACATGAGTGCAGTGCGCTTTCATTGTCTAACTTAACTAAGTCCATCTCTGAGTCAGCCACTTTTCCACACACCAAGCTTGCAAAGGCTAAAAGAGCCCTGCAAGAATCAGGACTTGTGTTAAGTTAGTTTCACTGTGTATTCAAGATGATTGAGAAAGGAATGACAAAAGGGTAGGCCATACGAGTGTTTTGGAGCATGCTGCCCTAAAGACCTGCAGGGATTGACAGACAGCCCTCCCACAAGCTTTAGCTTCATTGGAATCTTCATGCCAAGGTGATCTGTGACCACATCTGCAGACAGGATTACGTGCTGGCTGAGCAGGTACTTGCCTCAAACTCAGAGTGCTTTGGAGCTGGGATCTCTGTGCTGTGACCAAGAGTGCCAGTATACTATACTGTTGTAGGTATAGTTGGGTATAGTATAGTTGAAACTGAACTCTGTTGCAACTATACTTAACCCAACTATACTCACTATAGTATCAATTTATCTACTATCAGAGTACTCAAAGTTGTTTATAGTTTGTGTATACTTCTTGGTAGGGAAAAAAATAAAATATACTTTTGGCTTCTTTTCCCTGCCAAAAAAAACTATACACAAAAACTATACATGGACTATACACAACTTATACTGCATAGTATAGTATTGTCAGTCCTGAGCCCTGTGTACAGGACCGTGGGCTAACAAACACACATGTAAATATATGAAATACATATGTAAATATTTGTAACTTGTTTAAAACCATAAAGATTACATCTCATGGCTTGGTATCAAGAGTCACTTAAGTAACAAGACTTACTTGACTTAAATTAGTGATAGTAAACCTAACCCATACCTAACCCAAAGAAGAAGCAAACCTAAGCGCCAACCACAAGTTGACACCTAGGTCTAGGATATATAAACCCCTCTTCTTCCCACTCTGGAAGAACAACAACCTCATATCTTTACACAACTCATCATCACAACTTACTTGATTCTTCACCAAGAATATTGAGTAAAGTGCTATTGTTGTACTTTGTTCGTCATAGTTCTTTTCTGTCTTTGCTCAGGTTATTGTAAAACCTCAAGTGGTGTTCTGAGCTGGTGGGATTAATAGCTAACAGAACAAGCTTGGAATTTACAAAGGGTTCCTCTTTGAAAAAGTCTAAAGTACCCAGCAGCACCTCTGAATCCTCAGAGTCTAAATTACTGCAGGCTCCAGAGTTGTAAGATCGACCAGAGCTCCGAGTAAGATTCTTAGAGGGAGTACTCAGCCATCCCACTGGCTATCAATCCTCTCTTCAGAGGTCAACTAACCACAGTCTTCACTTGGGTGTACCAAGTGAAGACTTCATCTTTGTCTACTCTTCACCTTTTTTTAGTGAAGAGCCAGCCCAACAGTTGCTGACTCCTCACAAGTATAGTATATCTGAGTTTAATTCATCTATGATATACCAAGTATAGTTCAAGTCAGTATAGTTGGACTCTATACTATACCAAGTATAGTGAAGCATAGTATAGTATAGTATAGTGACAGCCTTGCCGTAGTTGTGTTGTTTGATAGCTTCAAAAATTTCTTTTGGAGTCCACATCTCAAGGCATTCATGGGAGTTGAGGGTTTGGAAAAAGACATCATGTTCTTCTTATGAGGAACATTCAATGACACTAGCTCTTGAAGATCCTGCTTGAGATCTTGTTGAGCTGAAGGAGTGATTATTGGGTCTGTGTCTAGATTGATATCTTGAATACTGTTCAGATCACTTGCCTCCAGAGATCCATTGGGCTTGTGGGGAGAGATGATTTCCCACTTTTGAAAGCAGTTCTTGATAGTTGAATTGATAATATCAAACCAAAGGTTTTTGGAGCATTCCATAGCATCAAGCTGGTTAATTTTGTAGATCAGGCCAACAGGCCCATTGGATTCATCACAATTGATAGCATAGCTTATGAACTCCAATTGGTATCAGCATTCCGCAAGGCATGAATGCCAGCATCCAGCGGCTGAACATGTGAGGTAAGTTTTGGTGCAAAGAATTCAAGTTGGATACTTGTGAGTTGATAGTAAGGGGCTCACCATGTCCCAAAAAGTTGTGAACAAAAAGAATAATCAATAACTTTTGTGCTTGGGCTCCCTATCCCAGTGAGTGATTCACTCAGAGAACAGTGCGTAGGTCATCCAGGCCTTTTCAATCTTCCAGTAATGATATCCAAGAGAGCTGGAACTCTTGTTCAAGCAGGCAGGTTGGAGTGACTTTCTGAAGATGAAAGGCTGAAGCTTATCAGAACCATCTGCATTACATAGAAGAGAAAAGCACTATGTCTGTTCCCGGGTAGCACACCAACGTGTACACACCAAGAGGTTTGAAAAGTAAGAATGATTTTTGATTTAGCTTAGGTGTTTGACCAAGATATGAGTACCAGCACCCCTTTGTGAATAAAGAATCAATAAATTGGGTTTTACAATTGGCCGATAGATGTTGGAAGAAAGGTCCAGATGGCCTTTCTCCAATATCTAATAGTGCTGACCAGGTCCATGACAAACTACCATTGTTGAAAGACTATAAGAGCATTGGACTGTCTCTACCGGTCAAGTGGCAAGAAGCCTGATTGGTAGTGATGCTTTTCAAGAAGCTGATGTGATTGGAATTAGTTTAAGTTGTATCAAATGTAACATGATGGTCAAAATATCACTGATCTGCTGTTTTGTATTGAATGAAGCTTTCAATTATACTACACAAAGTTGATTCTGGAACTTTTCCACAAAATTTCCAGAACATTTTTCAGAAATCCAGAATGCTTCTGCACCCTGGCAAAAGGGCATTCAAACATGTACTGCTTTTCACAAGTCCAGGAGTCCAGAACACAGTCAAATCTGTGTCCTGGGGCAGTTCTGGAAAATTTGTGGAAAAGTTCCAGAATCAACTTTGTGTAGGACAAATATTGCTGCTTCTGGACCACCTGGACCTGTCTAAGCTGACTCAGCAAATAAGATGACTGCTGGTATTTTGAGAACACAAATTCCTTTAAAATATGTGCCTTACCTTCTAATCCTCTACAATCATGTCCAAGATAATTTCAAGGCTCACAAAGCAATCTCAATTCTCACAGCTGGCGCCAGCTTATTGAAACAAGCCTCTAATATGATTTTGAATGCCAAAAGAGCATCAGTCACTGTCTATGCTTGTCAAGAAATCTTATCATCTCCATATGGATCTAAATTAATTCAGTGTTTATTAGATAAATGGAATATTGCTGTAGTCACTAATTTGATGGGTATGGATGCATTTGATGAAGAAGATCCTAAAAGTTCACAGATGTACCTTCTTCTTTGGTCCTTATGGATTCAGTGGGTTTGATGCAAAGTTGAGATGGACCAAGATAATATTTTCCATCAATCAGTGATGGTGAGAAGTTGGGACTGGGTGATGGCATTGCTTCAACTTTGAATTTATTTTCCAAAATTTAAGTTCTCAAGTTCAAATTTGGGGTTTTATATCTCCAGAAATTGACAAATGACTTTATGCTGAGTAAAACCCAGGATTATCAATCTGATATTGAAATCTTTCAATTTGTGAAGCCTGCTCAGACTAGTCCAATTGTCAAAGCTTTGGGATTGTCAATGTCAGGATTATTCATTTTGGTCTCATCAGGGAGGGATGGCTGAACATGCATAGCTGCTAATTAGTATCATTGAGCTAAGGCGGTAGACCCACATATATCTGAGCTGCTCAGATGGAACATAGATGTAATGCAGTCTAGATGCAATTGCAAGACTCAGACCCCCTTGATGTTGAGGGGGTATCTGGCGGTCCTTGTGTAAGGGCACACCCGTTGTCCACAATGAAAGATGAACAAAGAAGGATGTTTAATGCTCTCACTGTCTGAGCCTCTGGACAAAGGCTGTTCTTTGCTTGGCTCTGAAACTTATTTGTAGGTTATATCCATACTCTACATGGACTGATTGGTGTGTACACGTGGATGTGGTACATGGAAACAGGCATGGTGAAGGTTAAACAAATCTTGTTGGACTGTGTTCTGGATTTGCTTTCATTTGAAGGACCTTTCTCAGGAGGCATCCTACAACAATATGCAGTGATACATACATAGGCAGCAAAGAGCCTTGAAATTGAAAATCATGGTCTCATAATGTTACCAAAACTGTTGGGTAGTGATTTCCTTACCCATTAAACATCCCACTCTCTCTTGAGTTGTAGATGTTGCAAGGGTGATAAAGATAAGTGATCTTTTGAACTGGTTTTTGTTGGGGACTGTCAGCCTCTGAAGAAGCTGAAGCTGCTTCTCCATGCTTCTGTCAACATTGGACCAGTAGCGCTGCAAATGGCTGCAACGCTACTGCAACGCAGCTTTCACAGCTGCGTTGTACATGTACAACAGCGCAGCGTCAAGCAGTTGCGCTGTGGAACCCGGGGGGGTCCCAATTTTTTTATCCGCTGCGTTGCTGCTGCGTTCCCGGTCCCGGGCAAACAGCGAGCTGCGCTCCGGCCCGCTGTGGCCGCTGCAAGCGGTACAGCGGCTGAATCAGGGGTGGAGGCACATGTCTCGATCGCCCCCTTCAGGAGACCATCTAGACTCAGCCATCGAACCACTTTCTTCTCGATCCCTCGACTTTACAACACTAGCCTCACCTTGACCAACGTAATATCACCCTAATTGGCTGTTGTTTGCTCAAATCAAACAACAAA
>NW_006768797.1:834423-835287 GCF_000204055.1 Melampsora larici-populina 98AG31 | reverse complement strand
ATCAACACCCTGAGGTTCGTCTTCTTTCCTTCTTTTATTCTGCTTCGCCTCGCTTCAGGAACCACTGCCCTTAGCCGGATCTCTGGGCATGTTCCGCATGCATTCCAGGCACCCGGATGTGCTTGTGACTGCATGAAGCAGGAGATCGATAGAATGATGGGCTCAAGCTGATCAAGTTCTTCATTTTTTTTCATGATCGCTCCAACTATTCATACTCAATCGAGCCTACCCACAAACTGCTCATGCTTGACCAATTCGGACACCCCTGTCTCAAATCAAACAATGAAACATGACTAATAAGAAATGTATCAAGACGCCCAGGAGCAGGCAGTTTATCCTTATTAAAGGTATGTAACACCTGTCTCTTTCCTACCACATCCATCTCCCCTCTATCATTTTTTATTATTAATATCATCTTTATATATTTGTCTAATCTCATCTAACAATCACTCCTTAATATCTTCTTTTTATTTTCATCAATCTCATCCTACCAACATAATTCAATATCTAATACCCTTAACACACAGTTTACTCGATTCTGTTTGCAGAAAATACTATCCATCCTTTCCCTATGCCTTCTTCACAATCTAGTGTGGTGTGCACCCCTTCATCGGCAACTCGACCACAACGCTCGCGTCATCCTCCGCTTAACCCTGGGATGATATCACCTTCCCCCGACTCTCGAAGACGGATAACTCACTTGTCAGACCGTGTCCAGATAACCTCCAAACCTGGAGTATCACAACGCAAAATCACTACCATTGAACTGGATGATGAAGAATCTACCGATCACAAAGACGAGGATAATTCCAATAAGAAAGGGAAGTCAGTACAGAAGAAGAAGAAACCACCTTCAAAAAAAAG